>NC_052104.1:8037622-8057354 GCF_012273895.1 Zerene cesonia | reverse complement strand
TAATAAATGTTATTTGCAGTTAACAATTTTCTTTTTTCTTTATTACAATATTTATGGCAAGACTAGGTATATCGAAACAGAGCGACCACACTCATTTCATATAGATACAGAGCGAACACACTCACTGTATGATGAATCAGAGCGACCACACTAACTGTATATTGAAACAGAGCGAACACACTCACTGTATGATGAATCAGAGCGACCACACTAACTGTATATTGAAACAGAGCGACCACACTCATTTCATATAGATACAGAGCGAACACACTCACTGTATATCGAAACAGAGCGGTGACGCTCAGTGTGCACTGGAGCAGAGCGGTGAGACTCACCGCGCGAGGGGCAGAGAGAGCACCGGCGCGTCAGCGCGGGGAGCGGGCGAGCGGCGCGTCGGCGTCGGCGGTGTAGGCGCGCACGCGGCTGAAGCACAGCGGCGGGAACTTGCCGGGCGCCAGCTCCAGCGCGCTCCACTGCGCGCGCGCACGCACGCCGTAGTGCCGCCACGCCAGCACGCCGTTGCGCCGCGCCCGCGCGCTGCGCAACTCGAACTCCTGCGCACCCGCACCATGCAACATTCTACACTATCACTGCCGCTTTGCTGTATTTCAAATTTCGAACGTCAACGAAAACTCTTGAGAAATTTATACGTATTATTAGATATATTAGATACGTTATTGTCATATATAAAATAATTAATTCCGTGTAAATTTTTTGGGCATACCTTAAAGTAATAATTTCATATAATAATTTTGTAACATACAAAGAATTGAACCAGCGTGTGATACACACTATTGAAAAATCAACCTAATTGTTGCAAAACGCATGATTTTTAGGTCTTTTCACCAATTCACCATCAATTATCAATTAATAATTGTTTCGAAAAGTGAAAAATTAAACGTAATCTTTAACTTGATACTTATTTATTATCTCACATACGAAACATTCGCCGGAATATGATCAGTGAAACCAATAACGTTACCATATGAAATATTTGCTCGTGCACGTCGGCCGCCTCCTTCCGCCGCGACTTGAACCTCGTGTAAGTGGGCTGGTTCACTTTCTTGCCGCTATTTGTCTTCTTTATAACTACCACCACCTGGAGAGTGATTGAAATAAAATATACGAATAATACAAAATATTAAATAATAAGGAGGGGCAGGGGGGTACTTCCCCCGTGCGAGCTGGCCCAATTCGTGTCGAATCGTGCTCGACTCCCAATTATAAATTATATTTTTAGTTTACAATGGAATGATTCAGTTGTTAGATCTCAAGTATAAAAACACATAGGCTATTTTGAACCTAAAAAGCCCATGTAGTATGCCAGCCCATAAACATACATTACAAATCACGTTATTTCCATACCTTATCCCCCACAAGCCTATAATGTCCTGCGACGATGCCAAGCGATTGCTTCGGGGTTCTGTACTTGAGGTGTCCCACGCACTGGGCCGGCTCGTCCGCAGTTGTCCAGGATAACACCAGGCCTTCCGGGAAAAACCTTCGGGAAATAATGAATGTACGCCTTTTATTAAAATCTTATGTTTTTATGATTTGATTGTTATACTATCCGTTTGACACGACACTACTCGTGAAAAAAAAATTTTTTTTGTTAGTTTTGAAATTGTTTTAACAGTTTTTAGTCTAATCCTATCGGAGACAAACAGAGAAACAAGGTAATACAATTAGTAGAACAAATTTCTACGGGAAATTTTCCTGTCAATTTTTAAATTGTGTCACTTTCTCTTAAAAGGAATATATATATAATACTATAATATAACTCCTGAAATTTTTGTATTATCACCGATCCGTGATAAGTGAACAAAGTTTGAATGGAATCTGTCAATCTTAATATATATAAATAACGTGTCACTTTGTTTGTCCGCAATGGACTCCTAAACTTTGACCTAACTTAAAAGATAGGACAGTTATTTCATTCACTTACAATAAAAGGGTACCCGGGCGGTTAGTTAAAACTATCGGCTTCACCCGTGGTACATATATAGCCTATAGCCTCCCTCAATAAATGGGCTATCTAACACTGAAAGAATTTTTCAAACCTGACCAGTAGTTCCTGAGATTAGTGCGTACAATCAAACAAACAAACTCTTCAGCTTTATAATATTAGTATACATTAAGAAATCGCTTTGGAACTGTAGCACCCACCTGAGGTACCGATAATAGTCCACCAGGTACCACGGCCGGTAGAACTGGTCCTGGAAGCTGTTCTCGCCGTGCCGCAGGTACGTCGTCTTGCTGATGTAGCACCCGTTGAGGTTCAGCCGCGGCCGCTCTATGTACATTTGCCTCCAGCTGGGGTACCCGTGCGTGCGCGGGGTGCCGCACTCGATGCCCCAGGTGCTGGGATTTTTTTTAGTGAAATCAAATCATTAAATATTTATTTCTCTTCAAAAATCACAAATGCATGACTTAGTATACACACAGAGAATGAACAAATATTTGCTAGAGTTGGTGGAGCTAATGTCTGAAATGGGTTATAACTGGTATTACAGATCACCAATTATAATTACAGGAAAACATTTTTATATTTTATACACTTTCTCAAAAAAAAAAAAACAGTCCAAAAAAAACCCTACCAAATTCGGAGCACCCTGTATCACTCACCGCACGCACATGTCCCGCCACACGTCCGGCTGGCGCGCCGCCACGTGCAGGCCGCGGCACACCGCCGACACGCGCTCCAGCGAGCCCGCGTCCAGCTCCGCGCTCACCACCCAGCGCAGCACCAGCTGCACCACCTCGTACGGCAGCCACGAGATGTGACCACCCTGTATGTACCACAATCATTCAATATCATACGTTTATAACCTACAATTTTTTGTTATGAAAGACTATGTATTATATCAATTTGACACATTATACTAGACAGTAAAATTTACTACCAGTGACACCAATATCTATATATAATAACTATTTTAAACTAAAAACTAAATCACCTTCCAATTGACAGTACTATACTGCTACATTCATTTGAATTCATTTTGGGTAATCTTATTAATTAGATTAAAAGGAAAAAAAGAGTACTGTTTATTAACAGAAATTCTTCATTACATCATAACAAAATTAACATAAACTGTTTACCTTAGTAGGAAACTGCGGCTGACAGAGATACCCTTTCCGCGCCACAATTCTCTGAAGCCGAGCCAGTAGATCTTCACCCTCGACTGCATCATCATCATCACTATCTTCTTCATTATTGTTGCATATTTCCTCATTTTCAGATTCCTCTGCAATTAAAACAAAATAAGATTAACTTCACATAAAATTCATTTAAATAGAAAGATGTCAGTCTGCTAATTATAAACTATCAGTCCAACTCGACTTTACATGGGGTACATATTTAGACTATAGCAGTCAAGGATCAGAAACATATTTGAAGTTGGTGCAGCAGTTGCTGAAATAGAACTAACTGATACAGAACAAAACAAAAAACTCCTCTGCAGCTGTATGGCAGCCATTAAGGACCATCGAAAAAGTATGACAACTCGATTTTTCTGAATGTCAATTAGACGATAACAAGCTGTGCAGATTCTGTGTGGTCTACCTTACAGGCTGGAGCCGCTATTACTATAACCTTAAAAAGGGTGCATATTATTGTTCACTCACTAAACTATAACTAGGGTGAGTAAAAGAAGACTAAACTATAAAATTTTCCACCTTCTGTAATCTCCAAAAAGATGAGATTATGTATATACCAATAACAGAAAATACAACAATGAAAAACCAAGTTGAATAAGAATGATACACACCCACTGGAGTGTCCATTCTCACTTCACTGCCATCGTAAAGCCTGCTCTCCACATCAGGCAGGATTTGTATAGCTCGTTTATAGTGCTGTATCGCTTCATATAGCTTCCCACCACGCTCCATTTCCACACCACGTAGGAACAGTTCTTTAGCCTAGAATCAAAAATTTGTCTAATTTTTTTAAATAAAATATCATTTCTGAGACAATTAAAAAATAAACATTTATAAAAAAGCTTCCTCCAATAATTACAACAACTATAAAAAAACATCCAATGTAAGATGACTATTTGTAGCCCACTGTAAATTGATATGTCCATTTTTTCAAAATACATTGTAAAGCTAAAAGTATACAGACAGCTAAGGTGTAAGGTGAATATTTATCTTTCTACAAATTCATGTTTGGTCAACATATTTTTTGTTGTCATATTATTATGATTTTGTATACATATATTTTGTATATAGGTATTTTTTAACTAGATACACAATCATAAGAGTATAGTTTTTTTGCAGTATATTAAATGGACTTTGAGGCTTTTTTCATAATATAGTAAGCAAATATCATACAAAACCTTTTCCTCCTCAGTTTGTGGAGCATCCTCAACTTGCACTGGGTTTTTTGCCTCTCTTTGTGGAGATGGAGTAGACTCCAACTCACGTTGCCACTGTTGTCGGAAAGCAGACAGCTCATCCTCATAATTTTTGTTCTGAAAGCAGTATGATGAGATCATATATCATGATTTTATGGATATACATTGATTAATAGAATCACTTAATGGCTTGTTAAGCTTAAAACTTGAGAATGGAGGCCCATGTCCACTTCCTTACCCTTCCCAGTACTTTCCTTTATTCCTCTCATCAATCCTTTTTTAAACCCTTCCAAATTTAAAGTCAGCAATCTATTTGTAGAAGCATAAGGTATGCAATTGACTTTACACCTCTCCAAATGTTCATGGGCAGTGGTATCACTTACCATCAGGCGACACACCAGCTCCATTGCCGACTATGACATAAAAAAAAATGGCTCAACCAATTTGGCAAAAGCCAGGGTGGTCCACAAGTTGTTGTTGAAAATGTGCATTAAGTGGCTAGTCATTCATAATAATGTTTTCCTAACTTTAATTGAACTTCAATCTGGAACTTTGTAGTGTTCAATAGTTATTTTCTTCATAATAATTATTTCATTTCAAGAAGCGATGTTGATTTCTTACAAATTATTAATATTTGTCTAAACAGATTAATCAACAAATCAAATGATAATCTTACTATCTATTATTATATTTATAATTATGTATTATAAATATATATTTATTTGTTTAGAGGTTTCTTGCACATAGATTTAGAAAATTTAGTTAGTACATACAATAATTTTAAACAGCACACAAGATCATTTATATTACAATTTAACAAAAAAACCATATCAGGGACTATTACATAAGTGCCATGTGCCATATTAACTACTAATTAATAAACATTTTATAGCCCCCTTCACATACCCCACTTTTATTATCAATGCGGATTTGACTCAAACTATTATTGACTTCCGCCAGATCATTGGAAAAAGAAGAAGAGTCATCCTGTTCCTCTCCCTCACAGTCACTTGAACCAGCTGCTCCTGAGCCTGATGCAGAAGCCTGTAACAGGAACCATATTATGACATTGGTACTTGTTTATAAACATATTGTAACCTGTGACATTATATGCATACCATTTTATTATTTGTTCTGTGTCAATCGCTGTTTTTAAAACAAAATTAATGACTGTTTGGATTTTTTTTCGAAAAAGTATTTAAAATTATGTTTAAAACTTTTAGTTTATTATCAATATTTTTATGACGTTTGACAGTTTATTGCAGATGCCAGATTTGAGATTGAGATTGATTAATGTAGATTAATTGTCAATTGCCAAATTGACCCCAATAATTAATGTTCACACATTTATTTCATTTATTGCAAAAACATATGAAGCAAGTGCTGATCTAATTGCTCCCTTTTGTAGTTGCTGTGGATAGAATTGGTAATTTTGTTTTTTTCACAGGTAAATGTTATTTTCAATATTATTTATAACGTTTTAGTATCGACAAAATTTGTGTGGCAATCAACAACGACATAGTAATAAGATAAATACATGAATTTGTTGTGCTTCTATTTATTTATCTTTATTTATATTGATCATCAAATCATTTGAGATCTGTGATACGTATAATAAGGCACGTCTAGAGTCTGTACTCCAAAGCTGTTGTCTATTGAAATTTAAAGAATGACCCATCTGACGTCCTATAAAATAATTACAAAGTAAAATTGCCAACAGGCACAAGCGAAAACACCAAATTACTTCAAGAACTACGGTAAACTTGAAAACATTTTTATAACATGAAAGCAAATTAATTTAAAACAAGTTTGTATAAAATTCTATCTATTTTGAACCAATTATTACTTATCCACAATGGTAAGTTAATAAGCATGTATCTGGAGTTGTTTAAATTAATCATTATTGTATTCCTCCGTATATTTAGTTATAAAGAACTATATGTTTTATCGTACTAACGTATAAGTTTACTATACGATTTAATTACGTTTACGGTTATGGTTTAATTGCTTATCTAATATTTGCAGATGCAGTTTATGCTTCTATTTAGCCGACAAGGAAAATTACGTCTACAAAAATGGTATGTGGCTCATCCAGACAAGTTGAAGAAGAAAATCACAAGAGAGTTGATTACCACTGTTTTAGCCAGAAAGCCAAAGATGTGCTCATTCTTGGAGTGGAAAGATGTTAAAGTTGTTTACAAAAGGTGTGGCTTTTAAGTTAGGTTTTTTTTTATTTCTAGTTCTATCGAGGTTAAAAGCTTAGATCTTTTTTTTACAAAACAAATCTTACAAGTAAATATACAATAACATGCCTACCAATAATAATACACCGTTTAGAGATTAACTTTTTTCTTTTGATACAATTATTTATAATTAAAGAACATTATAATGAGTCACAGAAACTTAAACAACTTTTTATCTATAATGACTTTAATTCAATTATTTTTTAATAGTTTTTAGAACATAACCATGTACTTAAAACACATAATTTCGCATCAAAAAGTCATCCTTCTGATGACCTATAGATGCTCAAGCAATAAAGAAAATTTCATGAGCTATAGTAATATTTGATTGTCTATAGTTTGTTTTAAATATGGTGATATTCAAAGTGTTACAATTCATACAATAGTACCCATATATAGTTAAGGTCTTGTCTGATAATAAAACTATATTTTCAGATATGCATCATTATACTTCTGCTGTGCAATGGAACAAGAAGACAATGAGCTTCTAACATTAGAACTCATTCACAGATATGTTGAGCTACTTGACAAGTACTTTGGCAGTGTAAGTTATATTATTTAATTAGAAGCTTGTCCCGGCTCCGCCCGGATATCAAGATTCCTCTTTTATCCCAAGGGAGCATATAATATAATCAGGATAAAAAATATCCTTAAGCTATAAGTATAATGTCATTAGACTACTTAACTCTTAACACATCAGCAGACAGTTTGTCATCATCAAATCTCATAACGAATCTAGCAACATTGAAATATATTTTTCTTAAGAATTTTCTCTTTCCCTGTGGATGAAATTTGCAAAATTTATGAGGATTAATATTTATTTTTATATGCAGTATATAAAAATAAAAGAAACACAGAATATTAGAGTAATTTATGCTATCTTTGAAAACAATAGAGGAATGGCAAATTGAATGCCAAATTTTTTATTTCTCAATTTAAACCTTGTTCTGGTTTTAACACCTCTTACTTCTAGACTATTAAAAAATGTATATTTGTAAATGCTTTCATCAAAATGATTAAAAAGGTTTATAAGTTAAAGTTTAATCAGACTGAAGTATAAAGATAATGTTTTTTTTTACAAATATACTTCAAATTGCAGGTCTGCGAACTGGATATAATTTTCAACTTTGAAAAAGCTTACTTCATTCTCGACGAGTTGGTACTTGGCGGTGAACTGCAGGAGACCAGCAAGAAGAATGTCCTTAAGGCCATCGCTGCACAGGATCTACTCCAGGAGGTCAGTAGTCAGGATAATGAACTTGTCTAATACCATTTTTTTATGCTGCCTTCTTTGGACTTTTCTGTCTATTGTATTCATATTAATATTACTTTAGTATATTTTGCTCAGACTTCATATAACCTGATTACTAAATGAACAAAATGAAGGTAATTAATTTATTAATCGTAGATAGATAGGTCACAAGTTACCCTATAGATGGTAGGACCAAAAGTGTCTTTATTAGCCAGTGTTATAAATTTGTATTATTTTACAATTTGTAATATTAGTGATATATAACAATGTGGAATACCAAAATTTAGCTCTTTAGACTAGTTTACTAGTAAATATTACATTATATGTACAATTTCAAGAATACTCTTAAACTTATAATAGACCCTGTATGAGATCATATCATTTTGAATAAAAAATCTATACAAATGTAGTAATATCGTAAAAAAATAGGGCCATAATACAATATTACTATTTTGAATTAATGTTTCTGATCATATCTCTAGTCAATACATATCTGTGACTCATTAATTAAATTTGCTTTAGGAAAAAGTTTATATTTACAAAATGTGGACCATTGTGATGGATGAGTGGCCTCCGTAGTGCCTTGTAGATGTTTAATTATAGTAGGAGCGCACTGCCTTTAGGAGTTTTATATAATAATGTATCACTACTATGTGTTTTCTAAACATGTTTTGATTTTAATATCCAAAAACAGCAAAAAGTAGTTGTCCACATAACAGGCTATTAAAACAGTTAGAACACAAACACTGCCTTCAACTCTTCTTTAAAATTGTAGCTGAAATTAATTTTATAACAGAACTGACTTCAATCACATATACAATCTGTAAATACAACACAGCTAGAGTTATTCCAATTATATAAAACATAACAGCAGCCCTAAATTTAGAGTCTCTTTCGCACTGCACTCGGCTAATTTTTCCCCATTTTCTGTGGTGTATGCATGCTCCGGTGGTGGTCAGGATTTAATCGACGGACTGTGGCACTGAAAATAATAAGTCAACTCTGAAGGTTATAAACGCTTTTTTATTTAGGCCTGTAGTTTTAATGCTCAGATAAATGCCGTTTAAACTTTGATTGTTTATGATGCTTCTATCAAAGTATATAGTTCATTTTGAGACTGATTCTATTGGAATAAAACCAGGATAAGAGCAAAACTGTTATGTATATTTAATACAACAAAAAATCGATGATATTTTTATTATTATATACATATTAGTAGATAATGACTCAGTACAGAAAGATCAATAGGTTCACAGTTAAAGTCGTCCTTTGACTTTTTTTTATTTTTTTATTTACGAACAAAGAAACAAGGAGAGAATATCTCCTTGTTTCTTTGTGTTATAAGTGATATTCTTTGGCTATAGCTCAAAAAACTACAACCTTGTCTTACTCTGGTGGTACTCCAATACTTCTGATAGCATTAATATCATTTATCTGATCGTTAACAAATCCCCATATAGACATGGAATGTTGTTCTTCATTGCAACTCATCATGGGTTCATTGTTCAATGTAATTGGAAAAAAAGCGTTTATATAATGGCTTAAGCTTTACATATGCATGCATTGGGCTTTTAAAATTATTGACTGACATGAAATTTAATTCAAACGAACATGATAATCAAATTTGAATATTGCATGAATTTATTTCATCTTATATTATCAGCATCACTCATAAGAGTAAGAGAATTTCAATAAGAAATAAAATATCTTATAGCAGTTCATACACTACAACATTGCACTTATTTAGAAATAATCAAAACTACATTTTACCTAGCAAATAACTTTAGCAATGCAATATATTTCAATAATACTCGTATAGATTTCAATATATAAACCACATAACACATCATAGAATTTTCTCATTTATCTAGAATGTTAGCTCTTAAATTAAAATGTTAGTTTTAAGTGAAAATGTTCTAATTCCTTTCAGTATATTCTTGGTATATAGTATTTACACATTCAGGTTATTATCGAGCTTATATATACTAATTATTGTATTCCGATGTATATGGGAGAGCTTTCTGTCTTAGTTTGTTTGTATTTTTAATAATGTTAAAGTATTCTTAAGATTCAGCGTCAAGTTGTTAGTGTATGGCCGAGCGCTTGGTAAATTTTGTGTAGCTTAGATTTATCGTATTGTATCATGGACATTGTTATACCTTTGTTATATTTTTACAGAGTACTAGAGAACTGGTAAACGTTATTTTAAAAGGGATATCTTGCTTTATCTGTGTTTATAATTTATATATATTTTCATGGAACTTATACTTTTATATATCCGTTAATTCGTTCGCTTTTATAATCATGCATGGCTCTTGGTAAAGGTAAAACAATGACCTTATTATTAATCGTGGATGTTGCATTTATTGTAATGGGTTGTCATAAATATATTGTTGAGAACTAAACGTCTTTTCTTGCATGTTCCTGCCCCTAACCCTAACAAGGCATGAGCTTTTGGGTTATAATTATTAAAGCAATAATAATTATTAAAGTATAATGTCTATTAGTTTCATACATCTTTAAAGCTCACGCTAGATTTAACAAGCTAATACAATTAATTGGCATTGCATTGCTTTCAACTAACTTTATGGTGAAGGAAGCATGGATAAGTTGGATATTGTCTATGATTATTGATTTAATTAAATTACGATGATTTGTTTATACGTGGATTCAACACTGGCATTAATATTAAAATTTTGTTAGTCACTCAATGTCTATTTTATCCTTAACATAATTTAAAATTTGTCTAAGAATCACATGGCTTTTTTCGATTTAAGATTAATAAAAGAAATAGATTTACAAGCCAAATTCTGGTTGGGTGGTATTTGATAGGACGAGACGGTGGACGATGCTCTCCGCGAAGTCGGTCTGCTCTGAGGTCCGACCTCTGCGCCTGAGGGAGTCATCTAGAGGAACTCTTCATGGTTTAAGGACGCTAAAATATTTATAAATGTGAAATAGTGTGCGGTTGT
The DNA here is from genome assembly GCF_012273895.1 of Zerene cesonia. Lineage (NCBI taxonomy): Eukaryota > Metazoa > Arthropoda > Insecta > Lepidoptera > Pieridae > Zerene > Zerene cesonia. The sequence goes on along the minus strand of NC_052104.1, from coordinate 8,046,532 downwards.
GTTTGAAAATAGGTACAAAGTTAATGTGACCATTTTGTAAGGACAATTTGTAAGTAAGCCAAAATCTGAGAGGGTTTTCGTGTTTTGAATTTAGATACATGGTATCAATTTCGTGAAAGTTAGCATGCAAGTTTACCTTTTAAAGTATAATTGGTGCAAAGGCTCTCTGAATTATTTCTAGTGAGCAATGACTTTTTAGTCACTTGACTATAAATTGTATTCCAGACATCACATTCATACGTATTATTTAGCCAAAGCGGACCATTAAAATTTATCTCTAGAAGACGGTTTTAAGGAAGTTTAATTTTTAGTTTTTTTTTGTTTTGTTTTGCATAGATTTATTTTAAACGTTAATTTTTAAAGATGAATTTATTTTATTAGTTCAACATTGAAACTATGAAGTATTTATGTTAAGTGATGCAACGAATTTAGTTCTATACGCTTCTTGTATCTATTTCTTTTTAATTGTGAACATCGTTGATTTGATTGATGACATTTAATTTGTATTTTTTTTAAGTAAATCGTTTATTTATATACATTTACATTTTCTCTCTATCTCTCTCTACAGCAAATGTTAGGTATTAAAGCCCTTAGGGCTAAATTCCAATTGCCTGATACTATTGTAATGTACCTACTATTTTAGTATTTTCTATCTTTTTATACCTAAGCATTAAATAATAAAAATATTAAATATTATATGTTTAAATTATTTAACGCCCATAGAATTCCAGATTTTTTTAATCTCTTTTTATTTTGGTTCACAAATTGGAATTGACACAAATAGGTTTAAAAATTATTGAAAAAGTTACATTCAAGTGAGAAATATTTGTGCTTATCGGATAGGTCTGAGAATCTGCCAACATCTATTTTTTTCATACACATAAACGATGAGTTGTGGTAGAACAGCGTTCGCCGGGTCAACGAGTAATGTTATAAAAACAACAAAATTACGTACGGCCGCATAAGTCGATGACCTTATTAAAAGTCAGGACTTATTTGAGATTATGACGTTATATTAATCAGTGATAATAAATATCATTATTTTTAAACGATTGATCAATGTTATAAAGTGATAAGTCCTTTATGACTAAATTAATTAGATAACAACTGAGGCTTCTAGAACGTCTATGATTCGCATAGATTTAATACACGTACGCTTTATTAGAATAGATATTCAGTAGCCTTAATTGTCTGTACATACATTCTATTGATTTTAAAAATCGAACACGAAACGGCGTTTCCCGCCGAAAAGCGATGGCTCGGTTTAACACGGCCACGAGCGACACTGGCTCAGTGATGACCCTTGTTGCAGGAGGAGACACCGCAGGGCTTCTTCGAGGACCACGGTCTTGGTTAATTCTACAGGCGACCAAGCAACACAGCAGCCGCAGCGCAAAAAGAACTATTAGGTTATCGCATATGCAGTAATTTGTTAGAAATCAATCTATCTATTACTATTAATATTGGTTATATCTAGATTTTAGTGGTTATCCTCTTCGTGATTGGCTTAACTTCCTAGGTGAAAAAGTTATGTTATTTAGCACCAATTTTTTAGCGTTCAGTTTCTTTGATGTACTTAAAATTATGTAAGGCACGGTTTTATTCGTTTTTGTTGTAGGGATATATTGTAATATAAAAGGGTTTGACCAGACGTTATTCGTCAGTACGTTAAAATAAAATGAATACAAGATATGTAAAAAAAATGGTTTCCATACAAGTATCACTGCGCAGTTAGTTTTTAATCTTATCTGTTAATTATGGATTGCTTCGACCGGATTCTTTTTATCAAATGAAAATCATAAATAATTTTAATAACTTCGGCAATATAAATTATTGATATGGATAAAGTTTTCTTAGATGTATGTAAATTGAGCACATTGAATCTTACTTGTAATTTACATGAGGAGATCTATTAATTATTCACTTATTTATTTTAATTTAATATAAGGCAGCTTTTAAAAATATGGTATCCGATACTCACGTGCTGCTGTAATTTATTAAGTATTAACAAGTGTCAAGTAATAAATGCCAATAATGTAACAATTATCTAAAATATATTATGTATAATAACGAACAACAATTTTATCTCATTGTTAAACGAGTTTTCTGTTGTGAAACAAAATGTATCTTAAGTGATGTATCAATATGAAAGTATTATTAAATACTATTTTAAAATTGGGTTTTTATTAAAACAATCATTTTAAATAAGAAAGCTTATATTTCAAAGATCACATATAAGGGCATACAAAGACTTATCAGTCTCATAAAATATGAATACATTTTCCATTATAATAAATTATCACCAGAACAATGTAGATAAATATAATACCTTCATTGTGGTTACACTTATAAAATAATTATTAAATATAAAATATAATTATAAGAATCATTGGTCCCCCTCCGACTTTGCTTCGGGGGATGACTTCACAATTTCTGCAGTTGGGGGGGAGGTGGGAGTTTCGTTTTTAGTGGGGGGGACGTTTTTGGCGGGTTCCGCTGACTTTTGTTGTTTCTTCTCGTCCATTATTTGTTCTCTGAAGTGCTGTTCGCCTGTCACTTTGGCGAGGTGTATCGCTGCGAGAAGAGCCATTATGTACCGGCGCACGTCTAGTTCGATTCCTGAAATATGAACAATATTTTAGAATTTGTAAAAAAATAATATCAAGATAATTTTAAACGGGTATAAAATATCGAGGTTGATTTTTGAATGTTACTACCATTTGATATAAATTACCCAACAAGATACCGTAAATAGCTAGCAACTACATGTCCGATGCCCCAAAACCCATATATGTCCAAAATATCTCTATAAAAAGCGAACCTGCCGCAAATGCTATATATTTTCTACACGTTCCCTGCCCCATGTCCCATACCCCATGCCCCACTCACCGTTGGCCCGCAGCTGCGTGACCCTTGCCGCGAGGTTGGCCCACACGCGGCGCGCCGCTACCGCGCCGAGCCGCCGCACCGTCTGCACCGTGTGCAGTGTGGGGTCGTTCTCGAAGGCTACCACTTCGGCACCAGCTGGAAGAAGGTTTGGATAGAAGTTAGAAAGTGGCTAGCGTACAATAACAGTACAAGTATTTTTCTTGTTAAGAAATTAAAGCGGCGCATTTTACTATCGAACTTAAGAAATGATATAGGTGTATAGTAACTAAAATAGATATATCTTTTTTATACATTCAAAACTAATTAAATCGCTACCTTTTGAAAAGAAGCCAATTAAAACCCTACTTTTTACTTTATTGAAGATAATGAAAAAAATAATCCCATTCTTACCGGGCGTTTCATCCTGTGCTGGTGGAAGATAATGATCCAGTAGGCTCATAGCGTACACAGCGCCACTGTCCACACCCTGCACTGCCTTCTGTCCGTACGCCGTGGACAGCAGAGCGTTGGCCTTCACCCAGGTCAACTCCTTGAGTGACTTGACGCGCTGTTCGGCCGCGTCGCGCGCTCCGTACACCTGGTTCGTGACATTCACCTTCAAATTATTGGTACGTGCGTAAATTGTTAGTCCCTAGGGTTAGCAGGAAAGGTGCAATGTTAGGTTGGTGGATGGTATGTAAGGATGACTGGGTTTTACAAAGGACGTTGTATGCATTTTGGGTTATTTTCTAATATGTTGGTTAAAGAGGTAAACTTAGCAGTATTCTAGTTATGTCGGGTAGGAAGATTACATTATTTGTGTTAGTGTTAGTTACACTGGTAGATTTTTAGAGTCTTAATTAATGGGAATCGGTGAACCAAGAACAGAAACTGTGCAAAATTTGATTATAATTAGATGTTTCTATAAATAATGTATGTCCTTGGCAGGATGTATTTTAATTTATACCTATACAGAAAAAATGGTATTCCTAAAATACGTTATGTCTTTTTTCTCGAAACTTCTGATACCATTGTTATGGATTATTACGTTTATTTCAATATTATGATAATACGATAAAACCGAAGACGTACTATGCGTTCTACATAACTACATACTATATAATATGATAGTATCCATATCCAAGAGTTATGGCTTCAGTTGTCTGAAAATTAATTTTTTTTTTTCCACGGAGACCCTGAATACGTAATTACACATAAAGGGCTGATATCTCGAAGGTTCCACCGATCCGGGTCAATGTGCGCCCTTATCGCTCTACCATTGTATAATGTATCTAATCAACTAAAACTGTTGGAAAAAAATACTGATAATACTGCATCCTATTGACTTCACTGTTTTATCGTGACCTTTGAATGTGGAAATTAGATCTGTGCCAGTGGATGTTGGTATTTTATATTACATTTGAAATAAGACGCAAATCAGTCCAAACCGGTTACATTCATTCTTTTTTCTGAAACACTCGTATGCATAATACTCATTAACATTTACACTGTATCCATATATGCTTTTAAATATATTCTACATAGTAAAATTATTTCAAGGTATGACTCTAGTCTGAGATAAAAAAAAAAAGCGCAGCGCAAGCGAGACGACACGTAACGAAACGGTATGTGCCATTCTTTATTTACTTGATGTTAAATCATATCGTATACTATAATTTAAATACAATACGTATGTGTATATTTATTACATTTTACCAACCATTTTTTTTTTGCGTAGAAGGATCGTCCTTCAGTTGATCTACTGCCGTGTACATATTGTTTTGGCAAAAAATGTTTCTTTATTCTAGTTTTAGAATGTTTGTGTGATTGTTCAATATAGAAAAAAATCTATGTTTAGATTTCTATTCTACCTACACGTTCACAAAATATCTAAAGCCATTGCAACGTCAGAAAGATAATTTCTATATCGAAATGTCACTATGCGATTAACAGAAATAACTTTCAAATTTCGATATTTTATAGCCGATAACAATTCTGGTGATTGATTCATTCATCAGTATCGATTTCTATTCATCTCATGACGTATGTATGTATGCGCACATCGTCATAATTATAAAATCATTTTTCCAGAACTATTGTAAAATTACATATGAATTATTAATAAACTGAATGTATTTGTAACATTTCCACAAAGGTTAGCTTGTTTACACTTCTATGCATATTATAATGTTCCAAAAAACAGGTTGCACAACTTTAATTATTGCTTGCATCAGAAGCCTAGTCGACTTTGGACCGTATAATCTAATTGTATTAAATATTACGTATCTACGTGAGCTAATTTAATAAATCTCTACTATTAGTAATGAATTTTTTATTTCCGAGGAAGTTATTCATACTTCTATATCATTAAAGAATGTGAAAGTAATGGTATATCAGTATGATAGTCCGTTTTTACGATTTTAAAGCTAAAGGGATTTGGATGAACTTCAATGATTAGATGGATCGATAAAGAGTCCTTCTATGGGCCATCTGCTGGATAAATGTAATGTACTTAACGTCTTTATCCAATAATAATTCTTATAAAACGGTAATTGAGGTTACTCATTATCTTACACCAAGTAAAAATCAATCTAGGTTACAGCAAAAAGTAAGCAAAATAATTGCAAAATATGGAACACACTTTTACGAATTTATGAACAAAGCTTGTGTGAGTAGCTTAATATGTTTATTTAAACATTTGGTATTTGATCTTGATTTTAACAAACTTAAAATCAAAACCACAAAAATAATTGAGAGAGTGTACCAGAGTTGACTCATGTATGAACTATAAACTAAACCTTTTTTTTTTTGTCTCCCCGTGACCACACTCGCATTAAAGTGTTCGAAACGTCGGGTAAATAATATAATAAATAAATCGCGTAAAATAAAATCCGTTTAAAAGTCTTTAATTTCTAATCCTTTTAATATAAAAAATGCAAAGACTGACTGACCTATCAGCGCAATGCCCAAACTATTGGACTGATTGGGCTGAAATTTGTTATGCAGAAGGCTACTATGATGTAGAAATCAAGTAAGAAATGATTTTGATAAATCCCCAATGGGACAAAAAGGAAAGTTGTATCATGTAAATTTATTTTGGCCACGCTATTTTAACATGTATTGTGGTCCATTTCAGAGACTAGTCCCTCAAAACACGGTCCCTTACCATATTTTATATATTTCTTCGGGTGTCCTTTTCCCACTGGAATTAGTACTACTTTAAGAGGTCATAGTAAAGTAGGACTAAAATGTTAATAGGCATTAAACAGCATATAAATACCAACCTTATTCAACTGCGGGGTAATCCTGGACAATACTGCTTGCTTTGTCGTCTCGACAATAACTTTTGGCTGCTCAGTGACTATGGGCACTCGTTTCTCCAGCTCATCCAACGCTGCTGCCACTCGGGCGTCACCAGCTGCTAGTGGTGCGGCTACAAAGGGAGCCGCTGTGTTCGCTGCTAGGGTTACACTGGCTTCTGCAGTGGATAGCGCCCATTCTAATAGCGAATGTGCCCCTGGAGAGATTGAATGTTAGCATCTATACAAATAATGCTGAAGAGTTTGTTTTAAATGCACTAATCCTAATCAAACTAGTGGTTTCTAATTCAAAATTCTATGCCTATACAAAAGTCTGTTTATAAAGGAAGGTTTAAGGATAACTTCACACTTATACACAACTTTTTCCTCAAATTAAGGTGGATGAAATTGTGCCCAGCTAGTATTGTGTGTATATAATTATTTGTAAGTAATTTTATTAGTATCATAATATTACTTATGAGACAAAATCCACCCATAACACAAATAATAAATGGAATTAGTGATAAACATGGCATTTATTGAAGATTATAAAATGCAATAAAACTTTATTATGCAAAGTACAAGTTATTGTATTCTGTTCTCCTTTTCCTTTCCGTTTGACCGTCTAAATGTATGTAAGGTAAGAAGGAAGGTGTAGTTAAGAATTTATGCTTCAATTTTTACTATTGAAAACTTTATCAAACAATTTCTCAAGGCATCAAAAGGAAAGAGCATTACAGTCACTATTTATTAGCTATTCATAAATGCAGGTAGTGTAAAAATAATTTACATCATGAATCATGCTAATGAAACATTCAAGTATTCATTCAGTTTATAAATAAATTCACCTCAAAAATAACAATGCTAACTGTACAAATTACACAAATCCAATTCTAAAACAAATATGGGCTAGAACAAAAATTGCAATATATATAATTATAATAAACTCACCTTTCACTCTGCTATATAATGCACCGACTTGACCAACTGCCGCTTCCACTGTGGGCAGTGCCATGACCTTCTGCACCGATTGCAACTGTCCCAATGATGGAGTGCTTACTTCTGTCGCCATCTGCATATAACGTTTTATATTTATTATACGAAACATTCAGAAAAATACCATGCATGTTTTGTTTTATATTATATATGTAATATTATGCTATTCCGTAAGGGCAAAAACTTTATAACTAATTAAGAACATACAAAACATCCTCACATCGTAAAGAACGACGAAAATATAATATTCAGAATCATAAAATGGTGGATGATTACCTAGAACGTGAATAAGGCATGAACTAAAACGACTGTTGTACTTGAGAAATAATCGAGGGTAATTATGAAAAACACATCGGTTACAAAAGGTCACTATGTCAATTTTAATGCAATTGCTATATTAATATTGCAGTAAAAGAAAAATTAGATTTAAAGTAACGTCTACACAATGTTATGTCCATGAATCGTTAGAAAATTACCGGAAAGAATGTATAAGGGGTCACATTGAAGTAACAAAACAACTTACCTTGCGTTATTAAAACAAATTGTATTAGTTAAAGATAAAATAGAATAAGGTATATTGTTAAATAACTCGTAAATATATTGTATACTTTTTGGAATAATTAAAAAAAATAAGTTTTTCTGGAACACAACTTATTCCGCAAATGAACACAGTTAAACTGAATGAAAAGAAACGATATAAATCATGAAAGTTAGTGAATGAACTGTGAACTGAGTGTGAACGCTGAATCATCATTGGTAAATTAAATTATCGTTTCTTAAGGTCACCAACCAGCTTGAGCGATACATTTTTTTCTAAGAGCTCTATTCAGTTAAATTATTTATATCAGTAATTTTAATCATTTGACTAACTACAACGATAAAATATTGATTGTTTTTATTAAAAGTAATTATCATCATTTTTTTCTTTTTAACAATTAATTGACGTCATAACAATGACTTATTATATTTATTGTTTTGAATTTTAATTTGTTTTAAAGGTACAATTCATAGAGGGCTCGAGTTCATGATGATACAAAATACAAATTGAACTCGTTTATATTAGCGTTGTTTTCAGTGCTAGCCAGGATTTATTATAATTATTATTGTGCAACTTCGCATTCAACGATCTGTCAAATGTCATACATATAATGTGTTGCCAATCATTAACTTTACCCCTTTCATTTTATTATTTCGTAAATGCGCAATGCTAATTACTATACGTATTTTATAATACAACACATTGAATAGCATCTCACAACTTTTGTCGCATTGTCATTGCACAATTATAATCTCAACATTGTTATTTCATCACTCATCTCATCTCATAATCATCACTATCAATAAAAAAAAATTGTGATATTTTGATATAATCAATAATCGTTTTCCATCGCATGCTTAAATTCCGTTTACATCAATTGGTAATATTTTTAGTAAGTCTCTGACTAGTATTTTATAGATACTTATGTACTAAGTGTTCGTACAATACAGTGCTGGGTGTTTTTTATTTCTTACTTGACAACATTTAAAGCATAATGAACGAGACTTTAGTCACGCAGTTATACCATTCACCAACTCATCATTCACTACGGCCGTATGCAAATCGTTTATCGTATGGTTGTATCACGTACATGTAATACAATGTTTTATTTCACCAGTGTTTTATTGGGTTACAGTGTTCGGAACCGTACGATAATTATCGTACAAATACGATAATTTTGTGCCTGCGTACGATGTACGATAGCATACT
>NC_052104.1:8002262-8036622 GCF_012273895.1 Zerene cesonia | reverse complement strand
TGGGTTACTCTAAAAATGCCTTTGTTATTAATTATTATATCAGCTAACGGTCTGTCAAAGTCCCGCAAAATCGGTAAGGCGTGGTAAAGCCATCCTAGAGATTAGTCGGAACAAACATAATGACAGACAGACAATGATTATTACAAATTAATATTTCTTGATACATGTACCTTGTATACTGTTTGTATATAAACTAAACTCTTAAGTGATAGTTGATACACAGACCCACCACAGACCAAGTATTTCAAAACATACCTACATATTGCGGAAATAACAGAATCATTCTTTTTGCGGATTCAAATGATGGAATAGAATGTAAAGAGCAAAGTACAATAATTATTAGCAGAAATATTATATACACTATATTATACAAGTACGTAATTATGTGAACCTTTTTGTATTAATCATATTAGCGATAAATAGAGCTATGACTCAATCTTTCGAACTATAAACTATGTACCCAAGCAGTTCCAGCTTTGAAACAAACGGCACGAGCGCAAATACCACAGATACTTATATTACAGCAAATTCTCAAGTGGACAAAACATATAGAATACAAACTCATAAAGTATGAAGTGGTAGTATGAAGTCATTATGAACTAGTTAGTACTTAGTAACTTTAATACATTTCTTCAACATAATTAGTGTAATCGCATTCAGCGACCTAATCAGAATTGTTTCTGACCGACTGAAATGATACAAATCACTCATAATATCTATATAAATAAATCTTATGGCATCGTATATTCAAAAGCAAAATACTATCATACGAGAAAGTATTAGTGCCAAAGATTTTTTATAACATATGATATAGAAGTGATAATAGAAGGTTTAACATTTAATTCTTTATTACAAAAAACCTTTCTGACAAAAAAAAATTCTCGGAAATAGTTGGGCTGTATAAAAATCAACGTTTTAAGTAACTGAATGCTAGTACACCTTCCTAAATGCGTTTCTAATTAGGCTTCTAAAATCTAAACGATTTAGACAATCAGAAATCATCCTAATTTCTAAATTTAGGATGCTAATACGCTAAATGCGATTGCTGAGGCTTAACATCCGTTTGTTTTGAAATTTTGAAAAAGTAAACATATCTAGACTAGGATATATATCTCGTCTATGCATAGAGGCAACGATGTCATAATCGTCGAAGTAACTAAAACTTACTAAAAACTATTCTAAAATGTCAATATATGATGTAGCTAGGTCAAATGTACGTGAAAAACCATAAATTCAATCATTTTAATTATTATTGTCTAAGACTATCGCAATTTAACACTAAAACAATAATAATGGATAATCTATTACAAAATTAATTAATATGAGGTTTATAATGTTGACGAAAGTGTTCCTTTATTCATTATTTTCGTGCACTTTGACATATGTATAAAGTTAATGAATAAAAACACAGCAGACTGCTATAAATATAAATTATAATACGAGCATAAGCATGTATAATGAGATTGTACAATTTTATTTTAAACGTACATATGTAAATGTTTGTCAAAACGACTTGGCGAATCGATCGCATACTTTGCGTTTGTGGAACGAGGCCAATGCAATCGTCAACAAACGTTGGCTTGGGATTGCGCGCTAGGCATTGGTCGACGCTAATCAAACCACGCAGTGACGTCACGTGCCGTGGCAGTGACTCGCTTCGCTACAAAGGGATCGCTTTGCAGTTGGACGCATTTCGTTCGTTGTTGTGTTGTGGTTGTATTGGCGGTGAGAGTTGTCAAACATTTGTGATGTTTTGGTCGAATGACCACATTTTGGAGTTTGTGGAACTATACAAGAATGAAAGAATCATATGGGATCCAAAGCACGTTTCGCATAGGAACAGAAATGAAGTTAACGAAGCGTGGGATCGTATACGACAAAACATGAGTATAGATTGTACTGTTGTTGATTTAAAAAGGAAAAAAGAGTCATTGATGACGGCGTTTCGGACACATTTTAAAAGAAAGAGAAAGAATCCCGACTACCAGACGGCATGGTTTGCCTTTTCGTCACTGGAATCCTTTCTTGGCGGCCGATATGAGTGTGATAGCGCACATCAAGGTGAAACGGAGGTATATCATACTTTATAGCTGTTATTGTTTGTAACTAAATCCCTCGTATTTAAATAATTAACGAATATCCTACTAATCCTACTAATATTATAAATGCGAAAGTTTTTAAGGATGTGTGTGTGTTTGTTGCTCTTACACACAAAAACTACTGAACCGATTGCAATGAAATTTGGTACGTAGACAGCTGGACAACTGGAATAACATATAGGCATCCTGATATTACTACGGGATACGGACTTACGCGGGTGAAACCGCGGGACGTAGCTAGTAGAACGATATATCAAAGAGATTTTTTGTAATTTATTCGAATTTGTTATTTCTTTCAGGAGATATTGTGATATTAACAACACTAAACGGAAGAAAATTATTTTAACTAAACCGTTTTCTAACGGTCAGACCAAACGGAAGGTGCTTAAAAAACATCAAAATCGGTTCATTCAGAACCTCCACCTTTTTTCGAAGTCGGTTGATAAAATGCGTTAGCTACCGAGGCGTCGATTGGTTTCATACCTGAAAAAATCCACGATTACGTGAGCGAAGTTTGCGGGTCAGCTAGTAATAACAATATAATGGTGCATTTACACAATTGTGAGAATAGTGAGGCGATTAGCGTGGCAAATAACAAATCCGCCCGTGTAAACAGTGCAATCGCTATTCGCGTATTCGTGTTTTGACCGGTTTTTCGAGAGTTATCATAGGTACTATTAAAGTTTTATTATATGTGACAAGGATGAGATGAATGTGAGAGTGATTCATATCGACATTCGTATAAGATTGTTCCCCCAATATATCGTCGAGGTACCCGTACGAGGTGAAGAGCGAAAACGAATGTGTAAATGCACCATAAAAATATATAAATATTTTTGGTTGGTATGAACGGATTAATTTCAGTAGGTAAACGACTGAAATCAATACGTTAAACGAGTAAATATTTTACCGTGAAATATAGAACTTATTAAAGCGTGCGTTTGTTACAGTTCTATGACACGAATGAATACGATACGAATCACACGAGCGACCCCTTACAAACTCTGATATCGAACCCATCGACTTCCGAACGAGCGGGTACCATAAAACAGTGCAGGCCACCCCCAAGACCACCAATACAGAAGCATCAAAGCCAAACTAATTTAAGCGCAAAGAAAGGAATAACGGATAGTACATATCAACATAGATTTAGCGTTGTTGACAGACAGGACACTGATGAATGTGATTTATATTGTCAATTATTAGCTAAAAAATTAAGAAGGCTGGACGAGCATCAGCGAGATGTTGTCATGCATGAAATAGACAACTTACTATTTAACGCGAAAATGGAATCGTCGCACGTGAATTACACAGATTCTACATCACCTGTCCCAAGGAAGATAAAATCTCCCGTGTTTATTGTTACCGCTACGGGTAATAACCAGTTTGATGAAGAGAATACAACATACCAAGAGCAAAGTGCTACTTGAGATTACTTTAATTATTATTGTTTATAAAATAAAAGAAGCAAAAATGTAACAATTTTATTATTCAAAGTTTTGTGGAAAAAAAAAAATTCTTGTTTTTATAACATATATTGATCGGCACATAACAATCCAGTGACCCAGTCTCTGACATAGTCTCTTATAGTAGTAGTTTTAGAAAGTAATATTAGATAATTTGTACCAATGAAAAATTACGATCAGTGGAATATTTTATTCCCTATATAAATGATACCCAACAAAACGTACCTGAAAGTATTTCTTTATACCTCCTAATATCTTGTGTTTCAGCTATGTTAATGAAATTCTTGTATGAATCAAAAGTATTTAAAATTTTCACTAAAAAGTAAATAATTTTGCAATACATAACAATGTGTTTAAAACAACAGAATTATTATATATATTCATAAGTACGGATTAGAAAGTTTACCTGATATAGCTTTTTAAAGGGGAGAAGTGATAAAATTTAAAACACATATATATTTACCTACCCTACTAGCATTAATATTTTTAAATCGCCATATTTTGTTAAAACAGGTAGGACCGGATTGTATGGCAACTAATTTTATTCATTATTATCTTGCAACCCATTGTGTACTTTGAATTTTGGCTGTCAAAGTTTGACATGACTTTGATAAATGAAATTTGACGTTTGAATATCAGATGTTTCATATCAAAATAAAACAAAGTTAGGAGAAAATGATTTTGCTTTACATAGAAATTTTAACAAAACTTTCCTGGCGTTAGCATAAGATAGTTTTTATCCTTGTAATTTTTTTAATTTGATTTAATTAAGTCGAAATCAATGGCGACCTTAGTAAAAGAGAAACGTAAAGAGGTATTTAAAATTCGTTCTTTGTTTTTATTATTTTAGTTATTACTTTAATGCGTAGATACCACTTTATAAAATTTAATAAGAATTTTGGATATATTTAAGATAAAATATGTGATGATAAATTATTATTTTAAAGTTCTATCAGTGCTATAGAAATAAAATCTTTAAACGTTAAATATAGATATAGTTTAGGTAGATATGTGAATAGTGAATAGTGATTACACAGAAGTTCATTAAACTCTTCTTCAAGTAACATCACTATTTGGTAATATTATTTTTTCAGAAAAAGAAATCAAAAGTAAAAAATGCAGTAAAACCTTTAGAGGAGCACAGTCTCGAAGAGACATGTTTCCGAGAAGCGATTGACGAAGTAAATATACACACAGAAAGTAGTTTACCAGAAATTTCAAGCACAATTGATGAGGTTTTCAATGAATCAATACCAGAAGAGAATGTTAGGCCTGAAGCAAGTGATGGGGACAACACATCATGTGTAGAAAAAAACTTGTTAGATGAGTTAGGTTTAAATGTAGCTAAAATGGAAATTTGTGATAAAAACATTGAAATTGAAAAGGAAATAAGCACTGAAGAGAATAGCAATATAGTTCAAGCTTTACCTAATTTTAATGTAACCAAAACTGCCACAGGGTTAGATTTTAATGAAATAGGAAATACATATTATGATTTAAATAATAGATTACAAAGAATACAAATACCAACTCAAGAAATACATAATGTGCAAGAGAAACCCATAAATGAAATTGAAAATAATGATATTGAAAATGTAGATGAAAATACAATGCCTTCGGCCCCATTACTAGATGTAGCAGAAATTAAACAAACAGCACAAATAACACAATCAAATATTGATGGAATTAAAGTAAAAAAGCCCAAAGTAGCATGTATGCCTTTAGAAGAGGCAATAAGAATTTTTGGAGGCAGAGAAATGGCTGAGGTTAAAGCAATGAGCGATAGAGAGGAAATGGCTGTTGAAGCTGGACCATTGAGTGGGCCAGAACATCCCTTAGTAGATTTGCTGACAACATTTAGGTGAGTAACATTTAATCTATAAGTAAGAGGTTCTGTGTGTTGAATCTCGCAAGTTGAGATTACACTAATGCCAACATAGATTGCACAACAATCTCATCATATTCTTGCCCATTGAAAAAATCTATCAGTAAAATAAACATAAAATAACTCATACTGATTTTAGTATAGATGAGGATCTATAATAAAATCTATTCCAATTCAAGCCCATACACCCTGGGATTTAACTTTAATTTATAGTTTGCAACAAGTTTGCATTATGTATGTCTTTGGAAGGGTAAATAAAAATTTAAACAATTAACATTGAAACTAAAAGCTGAGTAGAAGTTTAATTATTATATAAATATTTATATTATACTTATCTCAATCATACTTACAAAGTGCACTGCAAAAAAACAAAGTGATTCATCACATTCGAAAATATATCGGTTTGTTTATGAATTTTTCTTATGATGATGAAAGAATGACAACAACAATATAAATATTATTGTATTCTTATACAAGTTCTCCCCTGGGGCTCATTTGCTTTGTCAAAGAAGAATTCCCATGGAAATTGGCATATTTCATCCTGGTAAGAAGCCTTTATTAGAATAAATTGAAGAATCTCTAGCTAACTTAATATCAAGACACAAAAATGATCTATGCTGCTTTTGCTATGATAGAAATGTTATAGAAAGACAAAATACAAACAAACCCACCACTCCAAGTAAATAAATACTAGTAGGTGTGAATAAAATTATTTCACAATGGTTGTTACTACTCTCTAATATATACTCTCTAATTGATCAATCTCTGTTTTTCAACTTATTAACAAGTATTCACATTGAGAATCAAATGTATGCATTTAAAATTTAACATTGAACTAAAATACAAGTGTTTGTGATAGATCATCGCTATCTGCCTTAGAGCGCGAGAGGATCACCATAAACTGTGGATTCATTGAAGAAGAGAAGAGAAGAGAACTTCTGTGGAGAGTAGAAAAGAAGAGTATAACAATATCAGAGAAGTGTCCGTGTGGAGCAAATGTGGATCTTCGTGCTGTGTATGATCACGCTGAATTGCAGAAGGACAGGCTTCCCGTTGCAAAGTTGAGGCTAGAAGGGCTGCTACGTGATATACAGGAGTGTTATTGTCATCACCAACATGCTGCTTTATTGGCGCATTTTCGGGTATGTGGATACTTTCAAATTCATTTATACTTTCAATTTGTCATTTGTCTTATTTTATAATCTGAAGTGGTACCTCCATCTTTTTTGTAGAAAAATTGTTTAAAAAGTTGTATCTTTTTTGTAGTAATTTTGGGTAGGTTTTACTATTTAAGTATTATCTTTTGTAATTTTCTGCTTTAGAGAGCCAAAAAGTCTTATACTATGTACCCATTCTTCTATAAGTTTGTCAACAGATAAACGAAATCTACTAAAAATATTTTGATGTCGAATCATTTTCCAGATAGAAGAACTGATCTCGGAAACGATAAAAAGCAATAAGGGCGAGATCCGCGAAGCGCTGACGCTGATCCTACAAGCGCTGCGTCTCAGCGATGGAGTCAGCGCGGTGTTCCCGGAAGCGCTTCAGCGCTGGGCCGCTGTGCTCGCTGATGCTCTGGTGGACGAGCGCGATCTGCGGCAGCTGCTGTTTGTTGTGCATCATCTGTTTAGGTGATTTGGTGTTTGGTTGACTTTTGTGGAGCTTACTTGTGGTGAGTCTGTATGTGGTAGCCGGGAACACTCGGCACGAATTGGGCCAGCTCGCACCGGGGAGGTACCACACCCCCACAGGAGACCGGCGTGAAATAGCATACTGCTGTGTATCATTCGGTGGGTGGGAGAGCCGTATCCTTTTCCTTACCCTTCCCAATATTCCCCTTTATTCCTTTCGTCAATCCTTACTTAATTCCTTTCCATTTTGAAGTCTGCAATCTATTTGTAGAGGCGTAAGGCCGATTGCAGACCTCCAAATGTTCATGGGCGATAGTAGCGCTTTCCATCAGGCGACCCTAAAACTAAGTAACAAAATATTTGTATTATTAGTACACGTTAATATATTTTCCGGTTTCCACGTTAGCGTCTATTTAAATTTTAATATATATTCAGACAGAGCCGCTCCGTGCAATGGGCGGGGCGTGCGATGCGCATGCGCGTGAGCGACACCAGCTCGGCCGCCACGCTCGTCGCGTTCCTGGACGTACTGCTCTCCAGACCTTCGCTGGACAACGCCACGGAGTGTACTGAGGGTATACCACCACTGTTATAGGCATTTTGTTTTATTAAATATTTACCAGCTTTTCTTTAAAGATGGCAACACTTTCAGTAATTATATCATTTTCTTAATCACTGTAGCACTTCTTTTATCATCATCACTAACATTTCCAATCAAAGACAAGTGAACTATGAATGCACTATGTATGTTGCCATAATATTCCACGCGACCAAGTGCGAGTTTGTATGTAACGTAACGTAAAAAAAAGTAACATATGGACAATATTACTTTTATAATACGATGGTTTAAATTTTAATGATATGCTTCTATACGGCGTAGTCTCAGCTTAATTAAAATATTTACATAAACATAGAAAAAAAAAATTGTTATTTAATTTAATGATTTTTGAACAGCCAATTTACTCTAGGATAATGCTATTTCTGTGTTTGTTTAGATTTGGACGCGTGGGAGGAGGTGGATGTAAAGGGAGATGGTGGGGCGGTAGAGGAGGGGAGGCTGAGGGAGAGGGATCTGCTTATGTTGATCAACTCTCTGCCGCTCAGGGACTTGGTGGCAAGGATCGTCCTGTTCATGAGAGTGGTGAGTTTTTATGATGATTTAGACTTTTTTCATTTAGTTACGTTTGTTTCCATGATGAACTACAAAACCAATTTTATAACATAAAACATTATATTCGTCTCTTAAGTATTTAATTAATTTTATATTATAAATATTTTGCAGAATACAAACTTGCTTCAGTCTAAGAATTATTTTTAAAACTCGTAAACTTGCTATATAATCAATCCAAAGATCCGAAAACACAAAGAAGAAGAAGAAAGAAAGAATGCAAAATGTTCGGGCACATGTACTAAAGTTTAAAATAAAAATTATTTATTATATTTTTATTTTAAATTTTATTTATATTTATTTATTATTTATTATATATTCATTAATGTTTTACTGCTTTTCACAAGTATACGAGTAACTGGCTAATTACCTAGTTATACATACGTAGCCTTCATTTATGGACAACATTTGTTGAGCAACAGTTGATCAACAATGTCGCTGGGAACTTTGTTTTATTCGAGAACATTTTACCATGCGTTATTAACTCTGCAACACCCAATATAATTCAATTATTCAATCTTATCCCTCCTGCGGAATTCCAGCATCGTACCACCCGTCATAAGGCTAAGTTCCACCCACATCACCTAGACCGTTGGCGCACGAGTACAGTTCGCTTTTCGCGCCAATTCTTGCCTCGCACAACCCTTTTATGGAATGGTCTTACTTCGTCGTTGTTCCCGGCAACTTACAATCCGGATAAATTCAAAAAAAATATCTACCTCTTCCTTAAAAGGCCGGCAACACCTTCACAGGGACTCTTGTGAGGGTCATGGGCAGTGGTGATCGCTCGATAATGGGCGCACCACTTGTTCGTTTGTCCGCTTTCTTTTATAAAAAAAAAAAAAAAAAAAAAAAAAAAAAAAAAAAAAAAAAAAAAAACCCAGTGTTGCCAACATATCTTGAACTAGCTGTTCGCCCCGGCTCCGCTAGTAGTACATGTATAGCCTATATCACTGTGAAGTTGCAGCTCTCTAATGGTGAAAGAATTTTTAAAATCGGTTCAATTGTTTCTGCGTGAAAATGTTACAAACATAGAAAAATACAAAAGTTTCCTTTTAATGATATTAGTGAAGATATGTTTGTTCAGCTTTGTTGTTAAACTAACGTTTATATCATGATGTTTAAATCCCAAAAAATCCAACTTAATATGGTTTAGCAATGATACAGTAAGTAGAGGGCGAACCAATCGTATGTTCGTCATTTACATTAGTTTGCATAATTGACTTTAGTAACGCCTTTTAGACGATCTAGAGCGACATCTGTTAATGGTTTTGATGCATCATAAATAACATACTTTAACACATGAAGACGTCTCTAATGTCTTCCGAATACAATAGGATTTAAGCGACAGTGGGTCGTGGGGCGACGCGAGCGGCGGGCTCGGCGTGCGCAAGGCGTGCTGCGGCGTGCGCGCGCTGCTGCGCGTGAGCCGCGCGCCGCACCGCTACGCGCGGCTGCGGGCGCGCATGCGCGGGCTCGCCGCCGCCGCGCTGCGGGCGCTCGCCGCGCTGCACATGCGCTCTAGGTACGTGTTGTGTGTGTGTTAATGCGTTCGCTCTACATTGGGACACGAGACATTTTGTGTTGTGTACGCTCTACATATGTATTCTGGCGTGAGATCTACATGGAGGACACTAGGTGTGCCTGGCGTACGCTCTACATGTGGACTCTAGATATTCAAACTCAAACATTTAGTCCCAAGCCACTAAATAAAAAAAAAGTCATTCAATTAGATTTCTTATAGAAGCACTTATGAATCGTCATATTACACAGTTATAACATTTACCACCTTGCGTAATATACCTTGCGTATGCTCTATGTAGCGCTCTACATATAGCATAGTGTTCTATGTAGCGCTCTACATATAGCATAGTGCTCTATGTAGCGTTAAATGACCAACTCACTGATTTTGTTAATTATTAATAAGTTGTAGTATTTATTGCGTATTAGTATTTACATGCACCAACATTATACACAACTTTAGCCTATTTCTATTTTATGCCGCTCCATTTCAAAATAAATATATTTGTAAATATAATTATTTCTTCATTAAATTAATTATTCATATCCCTTTAAATGTTCCAGTCCGACATACAGCATGGATTTAGAAGACAGCATACAAGCAGAGCTGGAGGCGTGTTTCGCAGCCGGTGTAACTATAATGGGTGAGGAGTTACACAGACTACCGGCCACATTGCTCACAGAAGACACAGCTAGGGAATATTGTTTGGCCTTCCAGAGTTTGCATGGTGAGTTTTGTACAGCCATTAACGTATATCTTTTTTAGTCGCAGTCGGTTTAAAAAATCTGTTAAAGAAATAACATGCTGATAAAAAATATATGTGCCAGTTTCATGGGAAGTTTAGTGTTCTGAGTGTGCACTTAACGTAAAATATAGACAAGATAGTCCCGGGTTTCTCCCCCGCATGGTTCCCGTTCCTGTGGGATTTCCGGAATAAAAATCATTCTATATCCGTTCTCGGCTTTCAGAACTATATCTGTATCAAATTTCATCCAAATCAGTAAAGTGGTGTTGGTGTGAAAGAGAGACAGACAGAGTTACTTTAGTATTTATAATGTGGTAGGGATAAACCACCACATATCTATGAGCTATTTTTCTTTTCTTTCAGATAAAACGCCGCAACACATAGAAACCCTAGGTATAGAAACGCCAGTGCTGTCGTGCGACGTGCGCGTGCGCATTGTCACGCAAGTAGCGATAGACAGGGAATGCGATCACGAGCTAGCCAGACACGTGCTTGACTTCTTGTTTCAGGTAAGTTGTATGTAGATAAAAATAACACTTTACTTCAGTAGAACATCTATTCCAATGGGTCAATAGATAAATCAGGACTTTTTTTTTATTCGTTGGATTATTAAAATGAAATTGAATTGAAGTTAGTGTTTTTTTTTATTGCTCCAAGTCTGATTTTTCATTAGTAATGATGATTAGATTTCAAACGATACACATGAAATGCTATAATAAATCGCCTTTTAAGTGCCTAACCTACCAATTTTTCGTCAGAACTATTTTTCATATATGTATATACTAGCTGCGCCCCGCGGTTTCACCCGCGTGAGTCCGTATCCCGTAGGAATACCGGGATACAAAGTTGCTTATATGTTATTCCAGTTGTCCAGCTATCTACGTACCAAATTTCATCGCAATCGGTTCAGTAGTTTTTGCGTGAAAGAGCAACAAACACACACACACACATCCTTACAAACTTTTGTATTTACAATATTAGTAGGATTTAACCAATTCATTAAACAAAGATAAAAACAAGTATAAGTGTTCTTATACGATATTTCGCATTTTCAGACTGGTATAAAACACAAGCCATCGACAGTTAAATGTGGATGCATAGAGTCAGCCCGCACTGAGTTGGACAGGCTATTGGATGTACATCCCTATTTACATACAATCGTTTTTCATATATTTGCTGATAATACACATGGTAATTGTCTTATTCATTTATAACTTACGATTCTATATCGCTAGACCTAAGAATATGCATCACATATTTTTAGTAATTTAATAAATTGTGTTTTGGTAAAATTTTAACACTGATACAGTGTCTATTAAATTCAGGAAAGGTTAATTAAATTAAGGCTAAATTCTGAACTAAATAAATAGCAGTATAGTTTATTTCATGATATATGTGTGTGAAGCTGTTGGTTGAAGTTAAACTTATAAATATAGTATTCTATGCGAATATAAACGTAATTTAACAATATTAATCAATCTTTAATATGTTCAAAGCCTTTATACTTTATCATTACACGAATTATAATAAATCAGTGTTTTATAGGCGACTCAGATGCGTCACTAGTGCGTCACTTGTGCGTGACAAAATGGCGGCCCACGACGGGTGAGATTCGCTCGGTTTTGGACAACTGGACGGAGAGATGCCCGCAGTTGATACAATACTTGTTGTTGGACCTGGATTATACACCGCACAGGTTCGGTGCTGCCGTACTTTTATAATTTTCAGAGATATTTGAGTTTATCATTCCAGAAGATTCGTTATATTCAGCCAGTTTTTTTTTTGTTTATATAAAATAACTTAATGTTTATTCGACATAAATACCCCAACTGCCAACTTATTAAAATTTGGTCCAATTTAAAAGATAATTTGTTTTAGTATAATTAGGTCCAGAGCTTATAATAATGTTCTTGCAGCGGCGTATCACTAGAAAGCCAGCTGTTCATCGGCTGGTGGCTATACAACTTCGTCCCCGACGCCCCCGAGTGGGCGTGGGCCGTGATGCGATCGCTGCGGCTGCACCGCTCCCACTGGAGCCTGCCTCTCGATGCCCCACCCTTGGACAAACCCCCGGAAACTTTGTTGGGTTCCATGTACGCCATATTGGGGACAGATTGGGGCCACTGTGTTCCGTTGGTGAGTATTGGAATGTTACTTTTTGTATAATATACACATTTTTATTATGATGATGATGATGATGATATTCACATGTTTTTTTGGGAAACTGTTAAATGACCAAAAGATTGCCTGTTCAAGTTTAACTTTTACCTTTATTAGTTTTTACTGTATGCCATTTTTCTATTGGGATGGATATAATACAAACTAATGTAAAAAAGCGGTTTGTCGTTTCTCCTTCTTGAAGAGTTTGCTTAGTTAAAATAATTTATTTGATCCCATATGAAACTGTTTAGGCCTGTGGAGCAGGTGCAGAGGCGCTATACCGGCTGGCAGCATCGCGGCCGCTGGAGGCCGTGCACTGCCTGGGCCGGCTGGTCACGGTGTTGGCCAGCTCGCCTGAGTCCATATCGCTCACACCTCGGTATGGTCTTATTTCTTGTTGCTGTTGATTATGCATAGACCTTCTAATGATTTATGACCTTAATATCTTACCATTGGTACTACTTAATTCGGTATTAGATCTGATGTCGATATTTTAATATTCCAATTGAATCTCAGTTTAATTGCGTAAAGAATTTAACGATTATTGTTCATGCTCATGTATTAAGCATAATTGAGTTTTTTGTAATTTATTTGTGGAGAAAAGCTAACCTACTTCCCTGGGGGGAGTTACCAATCTGAATTTCAAAAGGGATCAAATTATACCAATTAGGAAATTTTACTTCTTGGTTGTCTTCGATGCCTGATATCCTATCACACAAAAAGAATCAGGAAAATCGGTTGATAATCCACAGATTTATCTTGTAACAAAACCAAGAAAAATACAATCGAATTCAGAATCTCCTTCGTTTTGTGGTCGTCGGTTGATAGTACATACACTTCGTGTTAGTGTTCCTGTATGTGTAAAGTGTATTGTTTTTATTCACCCCCCACAAGATTCGCGGATGCAATAACAGCGATATTGAACTGGGGTCCGAACCTCGTGCAGCGGGCGCTCGGCCGCGGGGGGCCCGGCGGCGCCGACGCGCTGCAGGCTTGCGTCTTGCGCCAGTTGCGGGATATGAAGTGGGTGTATGAGAAATTGTCATTGTGATCATGTTGACATTAGGATTATACTTTGATGTCTATACTAATATTATAAAGCTGAAGAGTTTGTTTGTTTAAACGCGCTAATCTCAAGAACTACTGGTCCGTTTTGAAATATTCTTTTAGTGTTAGATAGCCCATTTATTGAGGAAGGCTTTAGGCTATATATGTACCACGGGCGAAGCCGGGGCGATAGTTTTAATATACTTGGACTGCAAAGTAGTTGTGAAGTGCTAGCTAAAATGAAGTTCTGTTTAAAAACAAATATTTGACGTTTAATCTATTCTTTGATAAGCATAAAGATTATTGGAATATTAATTAACCTGCATTTTCAGTTTATGTAAAAGTGTTTTAGTAAATTTTAAAGAATGTTATAAGTATTACAATATAACTTTACTTTAGTTATTATTAATTTATACCATAAGTTTTTTTTCATAGTAAATTAGATTAGTAATAAAGGCTTTTTTTATTGTTTTGTTGTTTCGTACACCAAATCCACTATAAGTTAAACTTTTTTCTAGAATTTTTATTATTTTTGGTCCTTCGAGTCTTGTATCAAAATGCTTACAGATCACACGTAGAGTACCGTTCGGCGCTATTAACAGCGTGGATGCACGCGCTGTGGCCGGTCTCGGGTTCGAGTCGCGCTATTTTAGATGCAGCCGTTCGTGCTACGCGCGATTGGGACGCGCTCGACCGATACGTGGCTGTGCTTTTGCAGGTATAGAAGTTAAAATGTTGTACACATAGTAAAGTGAGAGAATAAAATATATTTAGGTAGATGTATTAGGGCAGTCTTGTTGCTAAAAGATAATTTGGAAATGGAATGATTTGAAACAAAAAAGAGAAATAGTTATTCGCATGATTTCCAAATACACATTTTCTACCCAATCAAAATAGTTCTTTTCTGGGTCATTTTTTTAGACTTGGTAGTTTTTGATGAAGTTGTAATAAAGTTATATCTGTCAGCTCAGGCTGGAGTATAGGGCTCAGTGGGCTTGTTATGTGTTCCACATTGGGCGTCGTGGGTAACTTCGAGCATCAAAAGACAAACGGAATTTCACACTTTTATTCAAACTCACAATAATTATTAAAAATCACAAATTCACTTCACTGTACTTTATATAGCAAAATTATATCGGGACTCGAACAGACACGTCCGCTCGGCACGAGCTCCAATACTTGAATGCCCGCACGCTGCTACGGCCATGTCCAAGCGCAACTCGTGAGTCATGCACTTGCGTTCGTTAATATCTAAGAGGGTACTCCGACATATCTATACTAATAGAAAGCTGAAGAGTTTGTTTGTTCGTTTGAACGCGCTAATCTCAAGAACTGCTAGACCGTTTTGAAAAATTCTTTCAGTGTTAGATAGTCCATTAATGGGGAGGGCTTTAGGCTATATATGTACCACGGGCGAAGCCGGATCGGACCGCTGGTAAAACATCAAAATTATGTATAATACTCGCGTAAAATGAAACACAAGAAAATACAACATAAAAATTAGTCAAAAATGAACCCAGGACAAGAACAGCAAGCGTCACATAGACGAGTCGGTGCGGCTGGCCGGCAGCGCGCCGCACGTGTGCGAGAGCGTGCTGCGGCGCGCGCTGCACGCCGAGCTGGCGCGCGGCCTCGCCGCCCGCCTGCTGCCCCGCCTGCACGCGCAGCGCCGCGACGCCGCGAGGGTACACGTGGATCATGCTCTCAAGGTATGGGAGAGGATTGATAGGAGATGCGAGAGGGGGGGGGGGGGGGGGGTCAATATTTAAAAAGTTTGTTTGCGTTTATTTTTGAACAACTAGTTCGAATAAAATATATCTGTTAACATGAAAATGTTAACTTGAAAAAGATAAATTCCTTTATAAATGAGAAATATTTAAAGAATAGAAAAAAAAGTTTTTTTTTTACATTTTCCATGTTTTGTGGAAGGCTATGTAACATCATTGCGGCTAGTAGTATATTAAAGTGATAGTAGTATATTTAAAGGAAGCTTGTAGTAAATTTTCCTTTTCCTCTTAAAAGCCGGTAGTCATTTGCAAAGGCACTATCTCTCCGAATGTTTATGGGTATTGGTGGTCACTTATGACCATGACACGGACCAACAGCTAAGTTGCCCGCTATGACAAAAAAAAGAATCCGGGTTTTTTTTATAATATTATTATAGCATTTTAAATTGAAACCATCCTTTTCGGTTTTCAGCAAGCCGGAAGTTCGATGACATCAGACGATCTAGTGATACATAAGACGGCCGCCGCAGTGCTGACTGCACCATCCACTAACCCAGCGCATCTCACCTTGTGGAGACTCTTCTTTCATATTTATTTGCAAAGACCACCTACCAATAAGTAAGTGTGCATTAATTGATTTGAGGCAAACTGGGGGAAAAATATCTTAATTATAAAAAAAAATAAACGAAATTCAAATGAGACCCACATGAGAGGCAATAAATTAAAAAAAGAACAAACACAAATTTGACTGTGTTGTTTGTGTCTAACATTCGATTATTCGATTTATTAAAAAAAAAAAAAAAAATTATAGAAAGTTACAGGTTACCAGTTACCAGTTACAGAAATTTAATGCTAAAAATGAATTTTCCTCCTATTTTTTTTTTATTATTTTTGATCGGTATATTAACCGAAGACAAATTATCAAGTTATAAAATTGTAACATATTTAATTGGCGAGCAAGGAAGACAACATAATGAATTGTGTTTTAGCGTGGAAACCACACCACCAGTTGGACCTCTGTTCTTCAGCGGACTAGTCAAATCCCGAACTCTTGCGCAGCTGAAGAAGCGCCTGCAAGACGCAATATCGTATCATCACAACGAAATAGAAGCACTTAAGAACAAACAAAGCATCGATACGCCCGATACATCGATCAGAACAATCGAGAAGGCTCCCACTTCTGATATGTTCCCGCAATTATCGATTATCGATATGGTGGAAGAGTCGAGTGATGAATCGAATGATGAGGAGGGTGAAGTAAATAATGTTGAGGTGAATGAGATCACGGCTGATGATAATTCGGGATTACTGGCCTATCACGTTGGAGCAGAAAGGTATGTTTTCAATGATACATATTCTGATATAGCAAATATATTTTTTTAAATTATGTCTTTTTCCGTAAGTTTCCGAAATGTAATACTTTTCAGGGTTTACTCTTTTAGAGAGACACCATAATAAGTGTAATAATATAGGGTGTACTTTTTTCGATTCCTGGTTAGGAATCCTACTAATATTATAAATGCGAAAGTTTGTAGGAATGTGTGTATGTTTATTAAGGTTTCATGCAAAAACCACTGAACTGGTTGCAATGAAATTTGGTGCGTAGACAGCTGGACAATTTTAATAACATATAGGCAACTTTTTATCCCGATATTCCTACGGGATACAGACTTACGCGGGTGAAACCGCGGGGCGCAACTAGTATAAAATAAAAAAAGAAATCCGATTATGCTGTTTTAGTTTTCATCAAAATCGGCTCCTATATCGTTTTTCGATATTCATAATGGTTTTTTGGCTACCACGCCCAGTTGTATAATTCACCTTGTATATTTATAAATATTAATTTTTGAAAGCTGTGTGTATAAATTCATTATGATTTATAGGCTACTTCGAGAGTATTTCCGCTGGCTTGAAGAAGGTGAAAGAGTTCGAGCCTGGCCTCACCACGCTGATCTGTCAAGGTTCATACCTGAACAGGTAATTGAATTAAATGATTACAGTTCTGTAGTCGTTGTATAGTGTATACTTACAATTATCAAGTACTAGCTGCGCCCCACGGTTTCACCCGCGTAAGTCCGTACCCCGTAGGAATATCGGGAAAAAATATTGCCTATATGATATTCCAGTTGTCCAGCTGTCTACGTACCAAATTTCATTGCAATCGGTTCAGTAATTTTTGCGTGAAAGAGCAACAAACACACACACATCTTTACAAACTTTCGCATTTATAATATTAGTGGGATAGTAGGAAGTAGGATTTAGTTTAATACTTAATGTTTAAAATAAACTTTTATTTAGCCTACACTGATACGAACTTACGAAAAGCGAATAGCTTCGACCTCATATGAAATCATAGACCATTTATCAACAGAGGCTATATAACATGTACGATTTGTGTGAAACCACGGGGCTCAGCTAGTATGCGATAATGATATCAGACGAGATATATAGATACAAATTATTTCATATGAACAACCAGGCATTATCATCAGCGTGGTCAGCGTCAGTCCCTCAGTGTGCAGAGCAGAATCGAACCGCCGCCCCCCCTCCAGCCCGAGCTCCCACCACTCACCACGAGAGGGCGCTGCTCGCTATACGAGACATCAGCGATAGGACACACCACAGGTGATTGTTTCAAAAAATAAGAAAAAGTAACTTAATACCTTTTTTATATTTAAAGCGGCAACTGAGCTGATGGTTCGGCTGATGGTGAGCGATCACCACCGCCCATGAATATTTGCTGAAGTAGAGCCTCTGCGAATGCGCTGCCCGCTTTTATGGGGTAAGGGATAAGGAAAGAATTGACGATGGGAAAGAAGGATTGGATTGAGAAGGGTGAGACAAAGGAAACGGGCCTCCGGCTCCCCCACTCACCGTACGAAACACTACTATTTTACTGTGTACTGTTATTGTGGGGGTGTGGTACTTCCCGGGTGTGAGTTCGCTCAATTCGTGCCGAAGCGTGCTCGACTCCCACATTATAAATTTTCTTCTGTATGTTGTTATGTGTTGATTGCCTCTGAATACAAATTTTCATCGCATACATTAAGTAATAGAGACCAGAACAAGACCAAGAACATTGGGGTGGTTCGGAATTAATCACTAATATTATAAATGTGAAAGTTTGTTTGTTTGGATGTTGGTCCGTCAATCACGCCGAAACTACTGAACGGATTTTGATGAAATTTGGTATAAAGACAGGATATGAGCTTAACTTGGATGATGGGATATTTATCCCGATTAAATGCTCCCTTGGGATAAAGCAGGGATCTTGATATTCGGGCGGAGCTGGGACGAGCATCTAGCTATTAATATAATTCTGATTTAGAAATTAAAGACTTTATTTTAAATGCGATTTATTAATTATATTACTAACCCACGTTTCGATCACTTTACAGCGAGCGTGATCACGGGGAGACTGACAACACGTTCGAAACGTGGGGTTAATAATATAATGAATAAATCGCGTTTAAAATCCGTTTAAAAGTCTTTAATATCTAGATGTATAATATTCGCGTAAAATCAAACACAAGAAAATAATGTTCGATCGAACTTTATTTTTTTCTTATAAGTGTGGCTTAAAATACATTTACCCTAGTTACTCACCTCGGTGACATGATAGCTGATAATGTATTTACACTAAAACGACTTTCTATGAATATTTCAGAAGGAAAAAGCTGACAGTGAAATCACTGGTTGAAGATGTTAACTTCATGGATTCTCGCGCTGTGTTGAAATCGATCGATCTGCGATTGGGCGAAGTTGTCGATTTTGCAAGGTGCGTTTACATGTGTTTTACTCTTTTAATTATGTAGTATTTTTATTCATGTATCCATTAATGAAATAACAGAAGAATGTACATTTTATTAGCTGATGCCCGCAGCTTCGATCGCGCGGTCCTAATAAATTTTCACGATACAAACTTTCATCCCCTATTTTATCCTTTATTACTATTATTGTTATAATGTATCTTTGGCGGCCCGTAATACTTCGCTGATAAGCAATAAGGTCGCCTTGTGTTCTATATAAATCTCTATTTTATATATTAGTACCATTTTTTATTTGGTATGGTACATAGAATTGTTAAATAAATATTGTGTCCAGGGAATGGACGTCAGAGGTCTCACGTATTTCGCAACTGGATAGCAAGTTGTGGGAGCTGGTGGGCAAGTTGCGCGTGCGCAGGCCGCTGCCGCCAGTCAAGAAGTCGTGCCCGCAGAACTGTCGCCCCATCACCATACGGATTGCGGTTGGTACTCCGGCTCAAAGGACCAAATCTTTGAATTAATCTTAATTCTCATTGAACGTAACGTTTCTTTGTAAGCAGTTTATTTACTTGTTATATGTATAAATAAAAACAAAAACTGTCGCAAATTGTGTCAGTTATTTATTTGTAAAATAGTTTGTGATTTTTCCTTTTTTCCCTTTTCAGGAAGACGAGTGGTACATATCCACTGGTGTCGAACGTGAAATACAAGAGAATAGGTGCATATACTATACTTTTCAGCTTTTCATAGTAACTTTTTCGTAATACTAGATCCTATAGATAGTATAGTGTTCGAAATGAACACCTCATCATCATCATCATCATCATCAACAGCCTATATATGTTCCCAATGCTGGGACACAGGCCTATGAGGGTTTAGGCCATAATCCATAGGCCAAACTACCCAACGGATTTTGGTGGGGTTTTTTAATAGATAAAGTGATTAAAGAGGAAGGTTTATATGTATAATAAAATTTATTAAACAACTCCGAATTAAGGCGTGCGAAGCCGCGGGCCAAAAGCTAGTAAAATATAAATATTTTTTTGTATAGACGTGCGTCACGTGCGGGCGTGCGGCGCCTGTGCCGCGCGAGACCGCACTTCGCACGCACTGCGGCTGCGCTGCTCGCGTGCGCTGAGTGAGTGATCATATCATAACTTAAACTCAAAACATAGAAATAAATTTATACGGCAAAATTTAAATTTACCTGGGTTTTTGTATTTTTGAATCGTCTTAGTAAACCATTATGTTAATTAATCCTACTTCCTACTACCTTCCTACTTATCCTACTAATCCTACTAATATTATAAATGCGAAAGTTTGTAAGGATGTGAGTGTGTTTGTTACTATTTCACGCAAAAACTACAGAATCGATTGCAATGAAATTTGACACGTAGACAGCTGGACAACTGGTATAATACATAGGCAACTTTTTATCCTCGATATGCCTACGGGATACAGACTTACGCGGGTGAAACCGCGGGGCGCAACTAGTATTTCATAACTTAAACTCAAAACATAGAAATAAATTTATACGGCTAAGATAAATTTGCCTGGGTTTTTGTATTTTTGAATCGTCTTAGTAAACCATTATGTTAATTAATCCTACTTCTTACTACCTTCCTACTTATCCTACTAATCCTACTAATATTATAAATGCGAAAGTTTGTAAGGATGTGCTCTTTCACGCAAAAATCTACAGAACCGATTGCAATGAAATTTGACACGTAGACAGCTGGACAACTGGTATAATACATAGGCAACTTTTTAACCTCCATATGCTTACGGGATACAGACTTCGCAACTAGTATTTCATAATTTAAACTCAAAACATAGAAATTAATTTATACGGCTAAATTTAAATTTACCTGAGTTTTTGTATTTTTGAATCGTCTTAGTAAACCATTATGATAATTAATTTATCAAATGACAGAAAGGCGAAAAATTTAACAATAGGCTAGAATTGTTCTTAGTGCAGTAGAGTTACGACTTTTATCCTTTTTGGCGGTACTGTGGGACACGCTATTGTTGTACTCTTTTTTCTCTGCTATTATTATTTACTTTTGTTTTTAGTTGTTTATTTTATTATTATTTTTTTTGTGTGTTTGTGTTTCATGTCCACAAATAAATGTTTTTTCTTTCTTTCTTCTTTCTTTCTATCCTACTGCGTTTACTTAGTCTCGTTACGAGTTTCATGCTTAGTCTTTTTAACACGTTTTTATTAGCCTCACCTGTATGTAACCGACTCCTTTAGACTCGATTTTTATGAAACCTATCAAGCACACCTTTATCAAGAATTGGACAATTCGATAATTTCCCGATAAACCTAATCCTATGTAGGAGGTCTACCTTACTTTTGCTCTATATCAGGGCAAGTGAGAAAAATCAGTTAAATTAAAGCGTGTTTATTTTTTTTTTATCGTTTAATTTAAATCGTCATCACGTTACACAACTGGTAGAAGATTTTATATTTCCAATATAAATAAATCAGTTTTTGTGAACGTGTGACACAGGCAAACCCGGAACGCGGAAACGGCAGTGTGCGTGTGCGAGAGAGTCTGGCGATACTTGCCTCTCGTTCACGCGTGTTCGCACGCGAAGGAGCTGTTGACCAATCTTGTTACAGAACTTGCTGAGGTGAGAACTTCTGTTTGTTATAATTTCTTTAAATATAATCCTACTAATATTATAATTGCGAAAGTTTGTATAAATGTGTATGCGTTTGTTGTTCTTTCACGCAAAAATTACTGAACCAATTGCAAAGAAATTTGGTACGTAGACAGCTGGACGACTGGAATAACATATAGGAAACTTTTTATCCCGATATTCCTACGGGAAACGGACTTATGCGGGTGAAACCGCGTGGCGCAGCTAGTGTTCTTATAAAAGCAACACAGAATCACAGAAAATAACTTAGCCAGCATAGTGATTTGGAAACCAATTAACTTTTGACCACGGCTTCGCACGTGTAAAATTCAGAGTAGTTTAATAGATGCTATTATCTACCCTTATATTATAAAGCTGAAGAGTTTGTTTGTTTGTTTGTTTAAACACAATAATCTCGGGAACTAAGTTGGTCCGATTTGAATTTTTTTAGTGTTAGATAGCCCATTTATTGAAGAAGGCTATAGGGTAAATATATACCACTGGTGAAGCCGGGGTGGACCGCTAGTACACTATAAAGCTTCCTCTTGTATCACTCTTTTAAAAAAAACCCATAAAAGTCCGTTGTGTATATTTAAAGATCAAAGCATACTGTATGCCTACATACATAGCGACAGAAGCGGGTATTCTTAACAATTGTCAATAGTAACACATTATTATGGCATGATAATTTGTTATATATTATATATTTTGTGCTTTGGGAAGGGTCATATATTCATGTACCTAAAATTCGAACATCAACCTGTATCGTTGTGCAATGGCTTCCAACATCATAAATATGGAAAAGTATCTGCGCCCCCCCCCACCCACATAGGAATATCGGGATAAAAAGTTACCTATATGTTATTCCAGTTGTCCAGCTGTCTACGTACCAAATTTTGCAATTGCAATCGGTTCAGTAGTTTTTGCGTGAAAGCGTAGCAAACACACACACATCCTTTCAAACTTTCGCATTTAAAATATTGGCAGGAGTAGGATTTCCCAATGAATTGCTTTGTTGGTGAATTTTCAAATACGATCACATAGTTGAATCTAAAATGGCTTCCAGAAATGGATATGTCACGACAGCCGGCGTACAGTGGAATTGCTCTCCCGCTGGAGCCGCGGCGAGGCGAGCCAGCAGGCGCTGTGCGGGGCTCTGGTAGCGCCCAGCCGGCTGCCGCTGCACACCTGGGCCGAGGTGTACGTGGCCGTGTGTAGCACGAGACTGCCCTCGAACGCGATGTTTAGTTATTTGTCTAAAGTGAGTTTGGGTTTTGTACAATGGAAAATCGTTTTCATATGTTCTCGTCTTTTGATTGGACGGATAATTCAATGGCTTCTTTTGAAATGAGATAAAACCTAGTTATGTTGATTAAATTACAGTTTAAATGTCATTTCTCACAATATTTATTTCTCGCCGGCGGCTTCGCCCGCCTCCGTATTGTTAACCTTTTAAACCTCCCCTGGACTATTCAGAATACACCAAAACCATGATTGTAAAAATCAGACCAGCCATTCTCGAGTTTTAGCGAGACTAACGGACAGCAATTGATTTTTATATATAAGAAGATCATTGTATTAAGTATATTATTTTTTGA
Organism: Zerene cesonia; assembly: GCF_012273895.1. Taxonomy (NCBI): domain Eukaryota; kingdom Metazoa; phylum Arthropoda; class Insecta; order Lepidoptera; family Pieridae; genus Zerene; species Zerene cesonia. Next base: position 8,013,161 of record NC_052104.1, on the reverse strand, counting down.
CACTGTTTATAATATTTTCTTTTTTATTGCGATATACTGAGACTAGAATAATTTGAATATGTATTTCGTAAATTACTCAAATTATACTCTCAATAAATCAAAATAAAAAAGAGAATTTAAGAAGAGTGTTACCGTAACGTAACGTTAATAAATCTGTCAGTTTGACATGTCGCGCTGGTCACAAGCGGCGGACACGTCGCAGCGGACCCAAGTGCTGGAGGCGATGGCGGGCGCCGCGGAGAGGTGGGGGGCGAAGCCCGACCAACAACACCTCGTGCTTATTGAAGTGAGTATCTTTTATGAGGTAGGGATGTTTTATTCGTGATTTTATAGTAAATGCTTGTTTACACGATATAGATCTTTTTGTTGTAAAAATAATTTTTTATCAATACATATACTTCTTACCTTATTATACCTGTTATTTTTAAACAATATACACAAAATTGCCGCTTTAATTTCTAATAATTGTTAATGTTACTCTTTTAGTAAATGAATGAATTTATGTTTGTATTTTTTTATATATACATTTAATTTTAAGAGCCTGAGACAAGTGTGTATTAGATGTGATTCCTATGTGTATCTTAAACTAATAAAGATTTTATAATAAAATTTAATTTATCTTCTGAACAAACTTAACTTCAAACGTCAAATCTGTGTCTTCGCCCCTTAAAATAGACATATATTTATTCGGTCCCTATCCAAAAAGAGAACAATAATATATAGCTGGGTACGGGCAGTTGCTAGGCGTACAGTCGTCCGCGCTGGTGACGGCGCGCGAAGTGGGCGCGCACGTGTGCGGCGCGGCGCGGCGCGCGGCGCGCTGTACGCTGCCGCCCGCGTACTGCGCGCGCGCACCCGCCGCCGCGCGGGCCGCCGCGCGCGACCTCAGCTTCGATCAAGTGAGGACTGCTCCAATCTATACTTCCTTCCTACTAATATTATAAATGCGAAAGTTTGTAAGGATGTCTGTGTGTGTTTGTTGCTCTTTCACGCAAAAACTGCTGAACCGATTGTAATGATATTTGGTACGTAGACAGTTGAACAACTGGAATTACATATAGGCAACTTGGTATCTCGATATTCCTACGGGACACTGACTTACGCGCGTGAAACCGCGAGGCGCAGCTAGTCTTTAATATAATCTATGCCTAGACCTATACCAACCTATATCTAAGTATTAAATGACTACAATATAATCGAAAATGTAACATAAGTGAAAGTTAAGAAAATTTTCACTTATGTTTGTAAGCATGTATATCATGTAAGTGAATGTCTTGATGAGAATGAATATCTTAAAACTAACCTGAAAAAACCGAGTGTCTGTTTATGTTAAAATAATCGCTTTTTATTTAATACTAGCTGTTCGCCCCGGCTTCGCCCGTGGTACATATATAGTCTATGTTACTCGTGGATAATGTAGCTTTCGAATGGTGAAAGAATTTTTAAAATCGGTCCAGTAGTTTTTGAGCCTATTCATTACAACCAAACAAACAAAGTTTTCCTCTTTATAATATTAGTGTGGACATGTGGATGTATATACGGTAGTCATTAAATATACTTAAAACATTTCTTTGTTGTCTGTCTGTTTGACTGTTCGTTTGTTGCTATTTTCCGGAAAGGCTTCACCAATTTTCATAGCTAATACGGATTCTGTGTATGTCAGTTTGTTTAATGAGATTTTTTTATTTATCCATTCAATGATATATTTCGTTTGAACATTCAAAATCCTAAAAAAAAAAAAATTTATGTTCAAATCCGACTAAAACTTGTGCCTAGATCGGTCATCTCCTCCGCGAACTCGGCGTCATCTGGTGGGAAGCTAGGAAAACTTCGTCCAATAAAGAAATGTACCCCCACTACGCTACACATTTCGCCGATGTGCTGGCGGCCCTGCTGCACGCGTTCGTGGCCGCCGCTGTGGACATGAGCTATGCGCCCGAGAGAGGTATTTGATAGACTAGTTTATACCTGTGGTGACGTTTGTCAAAATTCTTTATTGTGCACCAAAACATAGAAATAAGTACTAAAAGTAATAATGAGACAAACTGACACCAGGCGGTCTTATCACTAAAGCAGCGATCAATTCGCAACAATCCAGTGTAGAGTAGTGCATCCTACTAATATTATAAATGCGAAACTTTGTGTGTGTGTTTGTTGCTCTTTCACGCAAAAACTACTGAACCGATTGCAATGAAATTTGGTACGTAGACAGCTGGACAACTGGAATAACATATAGGCCTTTTATCCCGATATTCCTACGGGATGCGGACTAACGCGTGAACGGTGAAACCGCGGGGCGCAGCTAGTATTAAATAAATACAGAGCAAATTTTTCTCCATCACATGTGAGAATTCTAATTTTAATTACAAACAAAAAGTAGCTTTCCTTCGTTCAGCTGTGTTGCAGGCTCTTCTTCACCCTACCAAATCCATTCCTTTATTCCCGTCACCAATCCTGTCTATATCCACTTCTCTTTAAAAGTTGGCAACCCATTTGCTTTACCTATGCAAATTTCCATGAGGCGTGCTCCCAGCCCCATAATTAGCTCTTAAAAAAAACAAATATTTACGCTTCATTAAAACTTTTGTAAAGTTAAGCGAAAATTGTAAAAGTGCGATTATATAAGCGTAGGGTAATTTGAATCCTTCAACTGTATTTTTGTCGCACACAATATTTGGTAATACAACACATATATTTTTGGACGGATGCAAAGCGGAAGGGTCATAAGAAATCTATATAAATAAATATAAGACTTTGTTTGTTTGAACGCGGCTCATGTTATGGACTAATAACTACTGAATCGATTTCAAAAAGCCTCTGTTGGATGTGTCCCTGAGTTAGAGGCTATATATGTAAAAAGGGTGAAGCCGGAGTGGACCACTATTATATAGTCCATCTAGTAGTAATCTCTAATATCATTCCAGTAACTCTATACGCATGGTCGGCAATGCTCGAATCGTGGTCTCCATGGATCTTGCCGCAATCCCTGCCGCCCCTGCTGCCCTCGACGTTTGACGACGAGATGTACACCACCATGCTGCAGCGGTTCGTGGCCTGCATTCAGCAGGTCATGGAGGACTATCCAGGTGAGTTTGGAAACGACTGGGCGGTGGAAATAATGGAATTCAAATTGGGTTTAGTGTATGGACACAAAATAAGAATACATAACAGTTTTAAAGGACATATGTATTTTTAAATTAAAATTAAATAAACAAGCTTTAACCCCATTTTGAGATCTTTCTCTAACCTTCCTTCGATGCATTTTCGCACAGCAATAATCCTTTTTTTCCATTTCCTCTCCATTTATTACAATTTACAAAATTATACACTCATATTTGCGCTAAAATGCCTTCATTGAAATAATTTTTACATTTCCCCACTCCAGGAAGTGCGGAGCCATTGCTCTGCGAAGTATGGCGGTGGTCGATAGAGACGCACGCAGCGGTGAGCGGCGTTGCCAGTCCGCAGGAGGCGCGGGTGCAGCTGTCGGCGCTGCTGTGCGCTCTGTCTCGCTTGCACTGGCGCTGCCAGTGGTACAGCGCGCACTGTCTGCCGCTCGCCGTGCAGGTACTTATTGAGGCGAAAAAGACGCGCGTATCAGTGAGCGACGTTGCCAGTCCGCAAGAGGCGAGGGTGCAGCTGTCGGTTTTCAGCTTTTCTATAATTAAAAATAAAAAAAATATGGAAATTACATACATTTCACTGTAATACAATTAAAATGTACTTTATTCTGTCTAGCTCATTTTCTCTTAATCCTTCTTTGATAACTTTTCTCCCATATTTCTAAAATACAACGTCAAATCTTGATCAATGTTACGCTTAAAAAGAAAATTATCTTTTAACATTAAAGTTTAAAACATATTATAGCCACGTTTTTTATTCTATCGATATTTTTTTTATACTGAACTAAAGTGTATATTTATAAATTTCCAGATAAGCAATTCATCAGACAGAGAGATAACGTCGTGGTGTAGTGTAACATTGAACCACACGCTCACTGACACCTGGCTGCATGGCGTGTTGGACCAACACTTGGCGCCAACGTTGGCCAATCTCTTTGCGCTGTTCACATCCAGCAATATGCAGTTTTCGCAAGAGGTAGGTTATATGTACATGAAACAATCCAGTTATATATAATTTTCTTATACTTTAACTAGGTATTTTCCGCGACTTCGCCCACCTCTAGTAAAGTATCTTAAGCATTATAACATAGCCATTCATCAATCGACTGTCATAATTTTGTTGCATTAGAACGATAAATCTTGTATATGATGGTATGTAGAAAACTCTTTCACGAAATTTCTAAAAATATTCCCAACAAATGCAATAAACTTCAATTATGTTCAAAGAACTTTAAACCTTATACCAAATCAGGAGAGATTTTGGTTTAATAATACAACCTCCCTGGTTTCTAGTGCCTATCCCAAGCGTGTGGGTTGCCATGGTGGAGGTTACCTCTCAGCGGGCTAGAACAGCTGCTGGACCAGTATTTTCAGCAGCATCACAACCCCGCCATGCCGTACCATGAGTTGCCGCACTTCTGGTATGTAACTTTGGCGGAGTTTATATTTGCCTGTTCCGAAAACGTAGGAAATGTTATAATTAGAAAACAATTATGAATAGGGAGGGCATCTTGGAAACAAGTGGTGATATAATGATTTTTTTTTAGTATTAAATACTAGCTGCAACTCTCGTTTTCACCCGCGTAAGTCAGTATCCCGTAGAAATATTGGGATAAAAAGCCTATATGCTATTCCAGTTGTCCAGCTGTCTACGTACCAAATTTCATTGCAATCGGTTCAGTAGTTTTTGCGTGAAAGAGTAACAAACACACACACATGCTTACTAACTTTCGCATTTATAATTTTAGCAGGAATAGGATTAGAAGTGACTTAGGAATTGACGCAACTATAATAATTTTTGTTCAATATTAATGAAAGAGTTTTGTGTTAGAAAATTACTGTTTACTAAATAATTGCATGACCGCCAATGTGTTGTGTTGATTTCGGTTGTTACGATTATTATATTTAAATGTTTTGTTGAACACGTAAGCACAAGGATACGAAAAAATGTGTACGTTAGATGATTCTGTTAATGATATACGTTAAGATAGTTTAATCTCAAAGTACAGCGGGGTTACCGTGATGACTTAAAGCTATACTAATCTCAGCGTGTGAAAGTGACGGCAATAGGCGACCTATATCACTTCGTCCTCTTCACACATTAGAATTAGTATTTCATCATGACGTCATGGTTACCTCGAATACGACTTCCAATATCCAGCATAGTACTATCGGCGACGCAACTCCGCGTGCGGACCGCGGTGGCGCAGCGTAGGGGCGCGTCACACGCGGCGCGCTGCAGCGGCGTGTCGAGCGCGCTGCGGGCGGGTGTGGCGCCGCCCTTGCACGCGCACCTGCGCGCGTACGTCGCGCACTTGCTGGCAGTTATCGCGGAGTTAGGTAACTATACTAGTTGAGAAATTTTGAAAGAGTGGAAAAAAATCTATCACGAGGCGGGTTTTGCTATGGTTAGGCAAAAAGCGCGGGTTCGTATCCCGCCTCGTGATCGATTTTTTTTCTATTCTTTTAAAATTTCTCATTTATGAAGTATGTCAATGCTATAAAACTATAAATTAAATTTAACTATACTAGTTGTGAATCCTGGTTTCGCTCTGCACTTGATTGGAAATGCTTGTCCTATTGTTTGTTATGGTGACGCCACAATAAATTTTTAAAATAAAATATCTTATGTCCTAACTAGTGATATTATTGTAGAAATGTGTTTTTTATTTGTCTTTTTTCTCACGTCGTAACAGTGCGACTTTTGTGTGATTTAGTTGTCTTCTTTATCTCGGTGAAACATCCCATTTCCATGATTATATGCTTTGGTCAGGCGGGTGAAGCTGCAAGAAACAGCCTAAAGGCCTTTATGAATTTTCACAAAAATGCAAATTTTAACCGAACACTTGCACTTCTGTAAACTAGCACATGGTTGAAAGTCAGCGCTTCGATCCCCAAAGTGGCATATTATATAGTTGCTCTCTACAACACTATACCGCCATCTTATAATCTCTTTATTTAGTGTCTATCGATATTATATTCGATTTTACAACGTAAAGCAAAAGTCTATAGTATAAAGATGTACTTACAATAAAGAATTTTGAATTAATTTGATTTGATTGGTATAGTTCCTCACATAGAGAAGGAAGAAGGACAGTTGGAAGATATCTTAAGTCGAACTGTTGTCGTATTGTGTATGGAGCCCGCCGCCAAGATTGTCCTTCCTGTGAGTATTTTAGTTTGAATTGCTCAATAAAATACATTACATTTAAGGGAAAGCAGGATCTATATAAGACCAAATGTTTTTGCTTTGTCCATTAAAGAAACGAGTGGATAGAATACAATCGTGTGTATAGTAAATATAAAAATAGTTTAAAATAGCAATGAACATCTATTTGAAAACCTTGAGATCCATCATTTTTTATTTTAATTAATTCTGAATTACCTGTAATATTGGTAAATATAAATTTTTCCATACCTAACTGCAAACCAAAGAAATTGAAACAGGAGACAATACAAGGCCTAATCACTAACTAGTAAAATAAAATCCTGTACATCATCAGGTATACCTGGAGTGGATGACGTCATCAGCAGTGCTAAAACCGAGTCTCAGCGCAGTGGCCACCCTCACCGCGCTGGACTACTTTTTGCCGCTGGCTGATCGACTGGCTAAGGCGCATCTCGAAACTAGTAAGAATTATTTTACCTCTTAGGGTTCCATTTCTAAACCATACAACTTAAACCGCGGGCCATACTTACCGTATTATAACTTAAGCTTTCGCTATCCATCGGGGTCCATCTGCCCCAGGGCGCCAAGTGTGTGTGTATTTTATTAATTTGACATTACGACTCAACTGACAGACCACCACAATACAATTATCATTGTAAGAAATTATTTTTCTGTAAAAATTAAATGGTGATCCACATACATTGACCATTTTTTTTAGTGCAGTTATTCTTCAGGTTAGTCATACGGAATCTTTTGTGTCACGACTCACACTTGACCGATTTTATTTAATATTTTTTTTGTGATATTACAAGACTTTCCAGAATTAAGCTAAGGTAATTTTTTATGTTTTACTTTATAATTTACTGTATAAACCATATATTTTTGTTTTCAGACACTACAGGTTGGTCGGAGCTAGAAGCACGTTGGTCGTCCAGTGCGTGGTGGGAGGCGAGTGTTTGCATAAAACGCGGCGGTTTGCACGCCGCGTACGGCCTGCTGCGGGCGACACGCGGCAGGCACACGCCCGAGCGGTTGCTCGACGCTATGGTGGCATTGAATAATGTGGAGGTTCACTTGTGAGTATAAGGACTGTGGCAAAAGTGTTTATGAATATATATTAAATCGCGGCGGTTTGCACGCCGCGTACAGTCTGCTGCGGGCGACACGCGGCGGGCACACGCCCAAACGATCATAGACAATGTGGCGGTTAACTTGTTAGGAAACAGTATTTATTCAAAAAAATAGCGTTAAGTAATTCATAAATTTTCATACTATAACAATGTTTACTAATACATATTATAAAGAGGAAAGATTTGTATGTGATTATGTTTAATAATATTTTTACATATAAACTACAGAACCGACAACAATGTTTCAGAGAAATATCTCTCGTCCTTAAGACGCAATCGGTTAATTAAAATGATTAAACTTACATTCATTGTATATAGTGCTGAAAACGAAGAAATCGTCGCGCTATGGATCTGCGTCGCGTGTCGCTTGGCTTTACACGAGAAAGCGGGAGGCAGTGAAAAGGGAGAGCCTAAAGAGAGTGGGGCAGAAGGGAGTAGTGGAGAGGAGAAGGAGTATGGAGGAGTTGCGAGGGAGGTTATCAACAAGTGGGCCGCTGACGCGAAGCGGTCGTTGCTACAAGTGGTAGCATTACAGGCCGCAACTCCTGCGCCTACGCACAGGTGATGTTTTTAATATAATATATTTATTTGTATTAAAAACAGTTTCTTTTTCATAGCACACTATGTAATCTATGTGTATACACTGTGATCCGTAGATTATTTTTTTAATTTTCTATAAAAAAGGTTCTTACAATTTTACAATAAGTAAATAAGTACACTGTAATCTATGAATTACAGTGTACTTACTTTGTAAAAATTTTTTGAATGTCTTAAAATTGTAAGGACCTTTTTTATAGAAAATTTTAAGATGTATAACTTTGGTCTGAGGTACTTTGTCGATAAAACTTACTGTTCTCGGGAAAAATCCAAAAACTTAAAATTTTTACCATTGTCCCCGATTTATCAGCACACATGGGATCAATGGCGACTTTTGACATATTATTTGTATACCATTACATAAGCTAAGCTCTCTACAAAAATTTGACTCTGTAGGTATTAAACTATCTGATTAGAGCATTTATGTTAAAACTAAACGCTCGTTCCGGCTTCGCCCAGATATCAAGGTGCCTGTTTTATCTCAAAGGAACTTTAATTGGAATAAAAAGTGTCTTATCGCCCAAGTCAGCTCACACCCATACAGACATGTATACGAAAAATCATCAAAACCCGTTTAGTAGTTTTAGCGTGATTGACGGACAAACATCCAAACGAACAAACTTTCATATTTACAATATAAGTGTGATTGTCCCGAACTATATGGGAATATATACCAAATTTGTTATGACATAAATCTATTTTTTTCAGGCATCGTGCTCTCTGCCGTTTCGCACAATGCATACTGTCTCCCTCTGAGAGTGTACTGCGTAGTTTCGAGACATCTGTTACCGCGGTGTTGGGTTCGACTCCTGGTGACGTCATGGCGTGGGTTAAAACACCAGACTTAAAGAAATTACTGCGATTAGCTAATAAATTATATCCAGGGAAGGAAGTTTATTTCAAAGAAGAATCGGAAATGGCTGATAAATATAATTAAATTGTTTAATTTTCTATGAATTGAACTTACTGTAATATTGTATCGAATTTAGAACTAGTTTTTGTTAATTTTTAGCGTATTATGTTTTATGATTCTCATTGCAAAACGCATATTCTATCTTTCTGTTAAATTTTATATTATGTTGACTGATTTTTTTATATTTAAGAGATTGGCTTTAAAATAAATAAATTTATTTTGGATCTCAGTGTTTTATTTAACATGATATTTATGACTAGAAATACATACATAATAACTAGCTGAGCCGGCAAACTCTGTTCTGCCTTACTCTTATACTCTTATAATTTAGGGGGATGAAAAATAAATGTTGGCCGATTCTCATAGATACCGGATAAGCACAAAAAATTTCATCAAAATCGGTCAAGCCGTTTCGGAGGAGTATGGCAACGAAAACTGTGACATTTAGTGAATTTTATATATTAGATAATTTATTATGAATAGAGGATGAAAATAAAACTCTGAATAGATCTCGAGATGGAGACATTAAAAATATATTATATATTTGGTTGTCTAATTGGGATTCAAACCCGCACTTTAGCCTAGGAATGCATAGGAATAAATAAAATGATTATAGATATAGGGAAAAAGATAAATTGAAATATAGATATCTAGTATTACAGTCATACAACATTCGATGTTATCTTAAATCTTTAAATATCTAACTGAATTTACCTTAGATTAGATAAAAACGATATTACATAAATTCAAGATCCACTCTGCACTTCGGATATCATTCTCCTTTTTTGATGATCTAAAGTCTAAACTTTAGACGTTAAAGTATTCTCTAAATGTATGGAACCTGATTTATTATAAATCCATAATACATGCAATAACTCAACGTAACTTTTAATCCTTTATTAAATATATAGTAATATTATAAAGCTGAAGAGTATTTTGTTTGAATGCTTTAATTTCAGGAACTGCTGGACCGATTACAATAATTCTGTCATCATTGGATAGGTACGTGATCCTTAAGTGCTATAGCATAACATATATATAACACAACATTGGTAAAAATATCGATTTTAGAAATATCAACAAGTATAGTTTTTTGTACTTTACTTATAAGATAAGAACTGCGTTACTTAAATTTAGTTATATAACAACTTAGCAAACTACAATAAGTAATAAATATAAAACATTGTGCGAGATAGCTACCTAATATTATTAATACGATAATGTGGTTTTGTTTGTCCTTTCACGTTGCATCGCAGCGGTTGAATTATTAGTAAACATTTCTACCAAACAGGCATTCCTTTGTATACGCAATCGATTCCGCGGGTATATTTGCGCATTTATGTGCATTACACGTATCACATGTATCATCATTCAATGACCATGTATGTTTACCAATAATAACCATATTTAGATTTTCTATATGGATATTTTACATAAAGTCTTCAATGTAATTCTGTATCTACGTCTGAAAACGAGCGAGCATAGAGCATTTGTCAGCTCACATATTGCGACGCACTTTAAACTTGTGTTTAACTCAAGTGACGCCGAGATAAGCAGTACTAAAACATAATATATAAATAATTTTACCGGGGGAGCAAACGCTTCCCATTATAATGTATTACAAATGCCATAACCCCAGAGGCTGTAGCCACCGCTGCAGCATGAGATGTCTTCATGGTGCTTCCCCACAACCATCCTTTCGGCAGCCAGTTCACTATGTGGATAATGTCGAGCGCAAACTTGGTGCTGGTGAGAGTGGCTTGCGTGAAGCGCGTTGGGGCACATTTTGTTCGGTTCTTCTTAAGATTTTGCGCCGCTATATGCAGAGTGCGGATTGATCTGGCAATTTAATAAAATATTTATAGATTGTTGATATTGAGTAACTATGTGTATCATATACTTAGTCTGGCCATAAATACTGTTACACTTAATTATAAAAAAATATTACATTTGAATTTCGAATCTGTC
>NC_052104.1:7972847-8001262 GCF_012273895.1 Zerene cesonia | reverse complement strand
AGTAATAAATGTTATTTGCAGTTAACAATTTTCTTTTTTCTTTATTACAATATTTATGGCAAGACTAGGTATAACTAAGTAACATGATAACATTTTAATATGATTAATTTGAAATTTTGATAACGTGGCTTCCCATCTGTCCTCAAACCTCTGCTTGTATGTAACCTTTGATTCGATTTTGATCCAATATAAAACGACATATTTATTTCAAAATTTGCATACTTATATGTATTGCTTTAGCTTATTTTTATATTTATTATTTTTAAATAAAAGTTACCTTATAAACCCGACAAAAGCAGACAGTGACCAGAATAGCTTATGCGCTATCCGAATGTTAGAAGCTTGGTCGTCTTTGATCTTCAACACGCCAGTGTCGATCAGCCATATCAGTTTCTCAGCTTGTAGATACGCTAATGTGAACAGGCTGTTGGTGACTCCTAGTGTTCCCCACCATGGTCCTTCCTAGTTCATGTTTTATATCATATTAATAAGAATCCTACATTTATTCATCCTACATACAAGCTTACCCATATTACCAAAATAAGGGACATTCAAACAAACAGTCAGATAATATTTGACATGGAAGCAATAGATTAAATTTGCGGGAAGCACTGGCAGTAATGAATATGCGAATTCTCAAAAAAAGCCTAAAATTAAAACATTTATGTAGATGGTTTAACATAATTCGAGTGTTACTTAACTCAATATTACGTAGCTACCGTTGTATTGATAAATTCTAGACAGGCGCATTAAAAAGCATAAATAATGATTGAGATAAGTGAACGATAAGATGTCGATTGATCTCAAAATATAGAAATATACTCCTTCCGGATTTTCTATCTATCTTCATCCACTACACCTGAATAAATTTGATTTTTTATAGAACTTGTCTTAATTTTTGAGAAATTAAATACTTGTATTAATTTATTTAAAAAGACTTGCAAATGAGTCGAGATATATCGCTACTTACTACTACCAATAAATAAAATTGGAGCGTCTGTTTGTTCTATTAAAATAACCACTTTTTAGTAAATACATGAATGCACACAGTACGTGTACCAAAATGCATATTTTTTATTATATCATGTCTATGTGTGTATCGCTGTCAGATTGCTTGTTTGTTCTGCCATATCTATAAAACGGCTAGATCGATTTTGAGATCGGTAAGAAAGTTGATGAAATAGAGAATAACTCAGGTAACTCTTCATTCCAATATTCTCATGGGAAAATTGGAATTTAAAGGACCTCATTTACGCGGGTGAAACTCCTTTACGCCGCTAGTCTTTAATATTACCAACAGAAAATTTCACAATATTACCAACTCACATTTAAATTAATATTACAGTACACAATGAATACTTACATGTCTCCCAAGTCCATAAGTTTGTAGCACTTTAATTGCAGCAGGGTCATCAAAGAGTCGAAGAGTGGCCCGCGCGGAGGCGAGCCGAGCGCTTGCGGTCAGCAAACTCTGCTTGTTTGACGTGGAGCCCCATAACTTCAGTGCGTAACATGTTAGACCGACCACCTGATATTTATACAAAATAACAACAGAAAATTATTGAATCATTCAATCAATCATCATTCTAAATTTATAATAAACAGTAACTAATATAAATTCATAGTAAATGCTCAATACTGCTGTATAGATACGCTCGCAAATAGGTATACTCAGATTATAGCTTTTAATCTCCCAAAATAAAGTGATAGTAAATAAATGTAATACTTTAACAACATTTTGGTAATAAATACTCAATTGAATAATACCTAAATATTATGCATACCTTTTTTTTCAAATCTGAATTAGCTATTAATGTTTAATAGATATATTCTGATAAAATTTAGTTTGTATAGCAATAAGTTGTTTACATTTTGATGCAGTGTCCACCCATAACATAATTTAAAATTCGTTAATTATATTCTCAGTATGCCCACACACACACAAAAAAAACAGAATTTTTCATCTTTTCTGGAGTTCACTTACTTTATCCCGACTCGCATGTGACTGCAGAAGATCACACAACTCGTTAACAACGTCCATAGCGCCAACACTCGGTACAATGAGTTAGTCTACGTCTATCCTGTGTTTTGATTAGATAATTTCCGATAGCCGAATTTTTTTGATAAAAAATCATAAGTAATTCGCGTTATGCGTCATTGTGATTTTATTCTATAGAGATATTGTGGATGTTTGTTGGGTGATATTGCCTGAAATGTCTGCTCGCCACCGAAGGACGCCTTCTGTCGTATAAGTGTGTTATTGGGAAAGAAGCAGTATCCTCGTTGTACACTCTTTATGAAGTTATGTTGCTTTTTAATATTGAAAATTAAATGATCGCAATTTTTCAGATTTATCGTTTACTGTCATATATTTTCTTCTACGTATTTTTAACGATTCAGAGCGTATGTTTTATGTATTGTATTTTCAAATTAATTGATCGTATGGAACGTTTCAGTCCACTTGAAAAAGGAGACGGTTCCTTCCATTGTAAATAGATAGATTTAGATTCAACATATTACTACTGTAAATCGATACATACCACCAATTATACGTTGTTCCAGGTCGGTTGGGAGAGATCGCTCATAGCGATAAGAATTTTTCACAGGAAATTGCCGTAGGAATGAGATGTTTACAAAACACTTAAGTAGTAGTAGTAGTAAGTGTCGCTCTTATTTTGTTACTTTTTTATTGTATTTAGTGATAACTTATGATTAGTAGTTTGGTGCCTTTTTGTCATTTTTCCTAAAATATTGTCGGTTTATACATTCTATTGAATGATCATGTTCATGAATATATGTCGGTTTATATGTATATGACTAGTTTGTACATATAAATCAACATGAAACACTACCATTGACCTTATAGAGGCGACCATGGAGTTGCGTATCACAGATACAGATACATAATACTTAGACTTCCTTAGAAGTGAGGTCAGACATTCTCAGCTTATTTCCAATGTAAAAAAATTGCTTTAGCTCATAGAATACTAGTGTTGCAACCGCGGCACCGCCAGCGTCATAGATATAGACGGTTTCGGTGTTCTATCTGCATAGTTCCTCTTCCCTTGCGATTTCCGGGATAAATGTCCTTTCTCAATTGGTTAAACGGTTTAGACGTGCAAGAGAGGTGACAAACAGAGTCCATAATATTACGAATATTGGAGTGGGATGTATGAAAGTAACTGAATTAATTTTAACGGTTAAGGACGTTTTTCTGTTTCCGTTATAATAGTTAGGGTGTGTTAGTGCTTTCTAATAATATTTCAACATTAAATCACTAAGAATGTTATAGCAATTTGAAAGTTACGGCAAATAAAAAAACACAATAAATATTAATTATAAAAATTTATTTAAAATCAGTTTCATACAGGTACCAATGAATACATTAAATCTTGAAGGAATAAATATGTATGTACAATTTTGTACTATGGGAAACACACAACACGTAATAAGGAACATAGAGCATATTGTGAATCACGTCTGTTTGTACATCACATTGTGGGATAATAACAAGGTAAAACATCTCTATAATATATAGGACCCGCATTACAATACAATATTACAAACACCAGGTTTGTTTTTATCGTAGATTCTCAAGCCACATTTCAATTATTTAAATGATCTTTATATCAAATACTAGCGGTTTGCCCCGGCTTCTCTCGTGGTACACTTGTTCTCAACATATCTTTCTTGTCTTTAAAAAAGACCTAAATAGTTAGCCAGATTGGTCGAGCCGTTCTCGAGCTTTACGCTTAGCAACACATTTGGTTATTTCTTTTTTGTCATATAGATAGACAAAAATATTTAGTGATACTTTTATTTTGTTATCAAGCCATTTAGTTTTTGTTATAATTGAAGATGAGAATACATTCTAATAATATTATATGATCAGTACTTCTATATATAACCAATTTCATTTAAAAAGGTGCATGATGTTCTGCATAAAACCTTTACTCAATATAAAAAAAAATATTTGTTTATTATTATTGTTTTTGCAGTAAACTAAATATAACGAAAATTATGTACAAATAAATATTTATGTGCAAATATAACAACCTCATAATACTTTTCTGTTCAGAACTTGTCCAGCAAATGCGAAATAGCTATTAATATTCAAATTATCATTTCAAAATTTCAATAACCAATTTAAATTCCTATA
The DNA here is from genome assembly GCF_012273895.1 of Zerene cesonia. Lineage (NCBI taxonomy): Eukaryota > Metazoa > Arthropoda > Insecta > Lepidoptera > Pieridae > Zerene > Zerene cesonia. The sequence goes on along the minus strand of NC_052104.1, from coordinate 7,997,103 downwards.
TATTTAAATTCATTTGAAAATGTTTAGGTTTTCAAGTTTATTGTCACTATATACACCAAAGCAACACAACATATCCACAAATAAAAAAATTGTGCGCACGAGACCACTAACCCTGTATATCGCCATATTAGTTAACAAAGAACCTATAATATAAAATCTCAGAAGACCTTCGATATCCCCACAAACCCCCACTTTGTTCAACAGGCAAGAACCATTTTTTATCACCTCGCCACTAATCACAGACACTATCACTATTTGAGCAGTCGTTTCCTCGCAAAATACATAGCGATCCCAATCACAGAGGAGGTGGTAGCGATTGCAGCCACTTTGGTCGAACCAATCTTTTCTCCCCAGAGCCATCCAGAGGGTAAACAGCTCACAGCATGGGTTATGTCCAGGAACAGTTTCCCAGCTGTGACCATTTGTAGGGCTAGCCGTATGTCGACCTTCCGTCTCGCTTCGCTTACATCTTCAGTGCTTTGCAGACAATCCCGGGACCACCATAGATGTCGGAGTGCACGGAAGTTTCTGAAATTGATTTTTATTTTTATAGCAATTAGATGGCATTGATAAATATTTTGAAATTTTGGAAAATATAAAAAAATGGACTGCACTAGTAACCATTTAATACGTACACATAAATATGGAGGAACAGTGCTAGATGGGTTGTAATGGTATTTCAAATAAATGTTAAGATTTGTGTCTGGTGTTACAAGATAGATACTGAACACAAAGGCGTTTTAAAAATTTGAAGAATGCCCATGAACATCTGAAGAGGCATAAGGTCCATGGCAGACCTTACATCTCTACAAATGGATTGTCAACTTTAAACTGGGAAGGGATTTAGAAAGGATTGGCGAGAGGAATAAAGGAAAGGACTGGAAAGGGCTAGGAAAAGGATATTGGCCTCCGGCTCCCCCACTCACCGAACGAAACGTACTTCCGTGCGAGTTGGCCCAAGTCGTGCCAAAGCGTGCTCGAATACCACCATATAAAATATCTCGATAGTGTCGCGAGTAAGCCCTCAGGGATGTAGCATACTACATACTTATTATTTGCGGTACTATTGTCTGATAAACCGTGAAATTTGGTTTGTTTTCCGACATTGAAACTATCCGGGTTAGTGCTCAGGATATGTTAAAGTATAATTTTGTTTCATCTTAGTCAAACTCATAGTTTTTGTATAATCCTACTTCCTACTTTTATACAAAAATGCGAAAGTTTGTAAAGATGTGGGTGTGTTTGTTGCTCTTTCACGCAAAAACTACTGAATCGATTGCAATGAAATTTGGTACGTAGATAGCTGGACAACTGGAATAACATATAGGCAGTTGTTTATCCCGATATTCCTACGGGATACGGACTTACGCGGGTGAAACCGCGCGGCGCAGCTAGTATTATAATATTCTAAGGAAACTTCTTTAGGCACACAGGCAAACCATCAGTGGGAACTTAACGTAAAATTCATTTAAATTTTCATGTACACATTATAATGTGCTATTAAAATATCTTACTTAAAACACACTTACTGTATAAGTGATATATATAAGCTGGCGGCCCACAGAGCTGTGCTGAACACCTCAAGTTTATTTGCCACATCCGGTTTCAACTTCAAAATGCCCACATCATGTAACCAACATGCTTTTTCCACTGGCAGGAACATTTGGTCCACACAATTAGCTAGTACTCCGAGGGTGGCGGCTATCTTTGATGACTCCTGTAATCAAATGTTTTATCATTTTTTGTGATGTCAAAGGTCTAATTGCAATATGATGCTATCAGTACTAAAGGCAAAGGTTATATAATACACAAATAATAAAATCTGGTTATATATTTATAGCATTTGGGATGACATGAGCTAGCATGGTGCTGTCTTGCAAATAAAATTATTAATTTAATGCTCTATTTAATAATTATTATTCCAATCTAAAGTTACTAGACCTATCAAATAATAGAATAAAATTGTTCATGTCCACCCAAAAAACTCAAACTCAAATCATTTATTCATTCAACTAGATTTCAGAAATACTTTTGAATTGTCAAAATACATTATTTAATTTAAATCATTTAACTAAAGAGAATGAGTACATTTTTAATTTTAGTATCATTCTTATTTAAATATAATAAAGAGTTGTATCTGTATATATCATCTAGTAATTAGTTAGTGTTTAAAGTTTTGAGTATGGTTCTAATCAAAGTAAATTTTTATCCTCATGTTTTAAATTTATAAGAAATATTTTTTCGATATAAAATGTTATTTGATTTTAAACTAACTAGACTTTAAATTAGGGGAAAGATGAACCATTCTTGCATCTTACATGTTTGCCAAAGCCATAGTTGTATGTGTGCCTCATCATAGGTATGTCATCAAATAGCCTCAACATCATCCTTGCATTGGAGAGCCGGGAGCCAGCTGCCTGCCATGGCTTATCTCCTTTAATGCATCCATATAACTTGAATGTGTAACAAGCTAAACGGACAACCTGGAATTCATATTCTTTATAGCTTTAATTGCCTTCAGTTGTAAATTAATAAATTGTTCATTGAATTAATTAAGTCCAAGTAAGTGATTAGTGATGCAGTTTTTATTACATTATGAAATATCAGTGATAATATTTTTTATCAAATTAGTATACATATTAGGCACCAATCATTTTCCTTTAGTGTGCAAAATTTATTATTGTGTTAAAAATAATTCAGCAGTTCTTGGTGCACAACCAATTCTTAGCAAAAAAATTTCCTTTTACTTTTCATTGTAAAATATTTTGAATTTAAGTAAGTATCAAAGTTTCGCAAATGAAAATTTATTAATATCACAAGTAGTTCGAACTATGGTACAACTATTTCCTGATTTATTTGCAAATATCAAGGGTGAACAAGTTAAGAGTTCCGCATACTTTACCTTGTCTCTTCCATTGTAACTATCTAAAAGTTCGCACACATCCTCTAACACAGTCGACATTTTTAAAACAAATTATTTAAATTATCACTTCACTGATAACGTATCAGCTGCGAAAAAATCGCACACACGTCTATTGATAAGACCTTCTGTTTGATAAATAAAGCATTTTCCCATACTCCACGTGTTTGAAGCCGAGACCTTGATTTCGAAAGGTGCGCGAGTTCAATTATTAGTTCAACTTCAACGTAACATTCTAATTGAACCAATCAAACATATCTAGCACTATGTCATCAGCTGAAATACAAATACAGTCGACCGCAGCGCTGACGAAATTGAAAAATGCCAATTGCCAAATGGTGTCCTATCACTATCAAATCGCAAAATGACATTATTGACAATTGTTCTATCAAAATATCACAGCTTATATTTAAAATGCTTACTATCAGTCATTGAGCGTCAAGTTGTGGATATCGTGGGAATAGGTAAGACCAAAGGGTAGCATTTAAATATGGGTAAGACATTTTAAGTCCAGTTAATATGTCCAGTAAAAGCCATTAATAACTAAATAAGATATTGGCAAAAAAATTACAAAATAGTACTTTAGCAAAGTTATAAGTTCCAGAGTACGTGGACTTGTACGCCGTAGAGTATTCTCTGTCTACCCAAGAGTATCAAGATATAGTTGACACGTCAATTTGGCATTGACTTTGAAAATCAAAATTGACATATTTTGTTTTCGATTTTGACAACCGTGAAAGTTGTTCAATTCAATTTGTAAAATATTTTAAATTATATTTAAAGTAATTAAATATTAGTAGATTACTAGGCTAATGTTATCAATTAAGTTAAGCATACGTAATAGAAAATAAATATATTAACGATGAAAGCTTTTTCCATAACCGACATACCAGAATTTTCTAATAAGGACCGCATAGTAGTAGTTGGAATAATAGGCAAATCTCCGTATCGGTATTCGAATAAAGCTAGTCCTCTTGTAACTTCCGCTGCTTGGGAAGAAGTAAGACATAATTAGAATACTATCTCATTAACTTCCCATCAATAGATATTCGATGTGGTTAATGTAATTTTACACACAATTCATACACAGTTATTTCCAGAATGGTATCCAATGTCATTGGGATGAAAGACAAAGCATACTCTACCTTCACGCAGTCACATATCTGGACACCAAACAGCTATCAGCCTTAGCGGAGAATTTGAATGAGAACTCGACAAGTACGGTTAAGGATGCGGATGCGGCACACTGGCTCGTTGCTTCTGGGGAGTTGGCAATTGATTCCTGTAAAGCAATAGCCTTGCTTTTTCACTTGTGTCACATTGTTATATTGTCGTCACCTACTCCAGTCTTTGATTTGGGATACTTGCAGCTGTTTAAAGCTGTAGATGCATATAGGTAAGTTGCTGCAAATATTTTTTTTTAATAGTCGAAAACAGATTTCAACATAAAATATGAAATTATAAACAAAACCTGAATTTTTCTTGTAATCTCAAAATTTCATTTAAAGTAGATTAGTAATCCAATTCAAATGTTTTCTGATTTCAGCAAATCATTAACAATGTCCATAATTTCTAATTTACTTATTGTAAATTATACTTAGTAGACATCTGAGTTTTCATTCAAACAATTTTAATGTTGACTTTACATATCCAATATATCAATCTATTTGCAGGAATGAATTAACTGGTCTAACTACAACAGCCTTGCTAGATGCTGGTGTTTCTGGAGCTTGGGAGGCCCATGGTAGATCCTGCTGTCCTCGCCTCTTGTTCCACTTCAGGAGAGCCCCAACGCCTCTACGCAAAAATCCAGCGGGCTTGAAGAGGCTGGAACATGCTGTAGAGGACCAAATATATTTTATTTTGAGGAAAGCCAGGATCATCACTAATGTATGGTATGAATAGCAAGATTTATTGATTTTTCTTAGAGCTCAACTATTTATCGCAACCTTACATTTTCTATAATTTAATTATAATCAGTTCACGAGTGTAAAACAGAATATATAACCATACATACATTTTCAAACTTTTAATATTAGTTGTTAAAATTAATTAAAAAAGATTATGTAGACATAACAAACATTACTGCTTAATACTCAGTATTATTAAATGTTAATTTCTTTTAAACATTCAATTCCAGTGCCAAATCACTGTTTGCTATACCCAAAAATGAAGAGTTTGTATACATCAGTGCTGAAGATAGCAATGGTAACGCCAGAGACATGAGTTCGCTAGTGCGGGGGCTTGTACAATTGTGTTCAGGCACACAAACGGAGGTCACAGCTAGACCAACATTTGGACAATTCCTGCAGACCCACCTGGATGTGGCCTTTGGTGAAGGTTTTGATGATAATGTAGGAAAATATGCCATGAGCACATCATTTTTTGAGGTGAGCATAGTTTCATCCAAATCTGTGCAGTGGTAGTGGACAAGAGATAGACAGACAGAGCTACTTTTATATTTATAATAGCAGTATAGTCATACATATGCAACATACTTTCATGTTTTTAAAATAATAAGACAAACATCTTTCATTGCGGTGCCTTGTTGTTGTATAAAATAGGTTTTAATGTACAAATTTAATTTTATTAAACCCAAGATACTTTACAAGTATGACCCTTCCAAACATGGTATAAAGTGTACCATAAAAAACCAAAAAAAAAAATTATATGAATTTTCATGTTGCTTTCAGCTTCCCAGCGCCAGTTCGTGGCGTACAGCCGCACAAGCTCTCACCCCAGTATACTTGAAGGAGTCTCCAAAAGTTGATGAAGACCAGGAATCAAGTGGAGCCCTTTTTGATGCTTTGGCTACTGATGTTAGATTCTCGCAGGCTAGGTGTGCCAAGGTAAACTATGTTCTATTATTAAGAAGTTATGGTGTTATTTACTTTGTAATATGTATCAAATTAGTTTTATTATTTTTGACATTTACAGGTGTTGCCAATAGCTCAAGCATCGTATGCTGAAGGTTTGCCATCTCACTATTCAAGCCAACATCATGCTCATAAGGTTAGTTTAAATTGTTTTAGACTAGAAATTCCCAAAGTGATCTAAGTGGACACGGGGTCTATGTTAATAAAAAATGTAGAAGATTCTTGAATTTATGAGACTTGAATTTTTGACTATTGAATTTATTTGTTGTACATGGTGTATTTCTGTTTCTACCATAAAAAATAGTAAACAGTCGAGGTTAAGCAAATGGTTGACACGATCATAAATAAGATGGGTGACCAATTAATTTTTACCACTGCACTCACATCCTGCTCTGCTTGGCATTCTTTGTTAATATTTTATCACTTGAGATTGTAAATATGGGAAAAATATTTATTTTAAAAACAGACAAAGCTACATGGGTCAACTATTCTTAACACTATACACGTAGAAATTAAAAACTTTTTACGGATTTTAAACGCGAGCGCTCGATGTAGTGTTCGAAACGTCGGGTTAATAATAAAATGAATAAATCGCGTTTAATATTCGTTAAAAAGTTCTTAATTTCTAAATGTATAATACTCGCGTAAAATCAAACACAAGAAAATATTATACACTTAATAGTAAATATTTTACAGGTGACCGTAGCACTAGGAGTGGTGGCGGCGATGGCGCGAGGGCCGCTAGCGCGGGGCGCCCGCGCGCGCCTGCGCACTGCATGTGCCGCCACCTGGCGGACGCGCCGCTTGTGCGAAGCGCCCTCGCTCACTTCCCACCCGTGCATTAACCCTGACCAGTAAGTATGGGATGCGGACAGATTGGGATGTGGTGGTGGAAGTGGCTGGAAAATACAGGAGAATTGGCTAAAGAAGTGAGACAACATGGTGGAAAACTTTGTGAAAGAGAAAGTAGAGTTGGGAGTCTTTACAGTAATGAAAAATGTAGGGGAAAATAATCATAAGCCTTGCTTGTGATGCACTTAGCTGTTATTAAGACTATGCAATTTTTTAACTCTTTTACTATAATAATTTTCAGGAAATTAAATGAATTGAAGTGTTGTAATTATTTATCTAGCATATGATGACTAGCCTTATAATTCTATGGAAAGTGTGGAGTATTGTGTGTGAAAATAAAGATAAATAATAATTTTTATAAAATAAAAAGAAATATTCTGGCGTCCAGTTTTATTTTTTTTTTACTTTTATTGAAAGTCACTTGTTATTTACTGTCTCTATAAAACAATATCTATCACAGTGACAGCTCCAAAGACCACTCGTCGGGCGTCCGCTACATAAGCGTGTGCAACTGCGGCCGCAGCAAGTGTTCCCGCGACGACCCGTACACGGTCAAAATGGCCAACTACGCCTTCTACACGTACGCGGCTGAGGAGTGCGGCGTGTGTAACACCTTGCAAAGCATAGACTTCCCCGTGTTCCAGCCCTCTACGCCGAGCTTTAGGTGCGTGCATATGTCATTCTAGATTGTCTCTGGTTGTATAATATAGAGGGAAGATTTTGTTAATATATGTTGAATAGTTTTTAATTTTTCTATACATTTTAAGCTTACTTAGATAAAGTAAATTGTGACTGTTTTTTTTTTTAATTTCAGAGCTGCATCACTAAAAGGATCTTCAGAGGAGACCCAAGAGAGACTCGAATCGCAAGTGAACGAAGACTCGGGAGAGTCCCCGGGTGCTTCGCCCTCCCGTTCTGAAGGCTGGTCACCACCGGACGAACTGTCTCCAGGCTCCGAAAAGGATGAAGATGAAGAAGTGGAACCCGCTTGTGGCGATGACGCTATTGATGTGATGCCGGTTAGAGAAGATACTGCTAAAGGTTGGTTCCATTTTGGCGACATTAATGGTCCTTCGAATCGGATATTTTTTCTCATTTTTTATGACAGTTTATAATTATGGGTACACTAGCTGCGCCCCGCGGTTTCACCCGCGTAAGTCCGTATCCCGTAGGAATATCGGAATAAAAAGTTGCCTATATGTTATTCCAGTTGTCCAGCTGTCTACGTACCAAATTTTATTGCGATTGCCATACAGTAGTTTTTGCGTGAAAGAGTAACAAAGACACACATCCTTATAAACTTTCGCATTTATAATATTAGTAGGAAGTAGGATAGTAGGACTAGAAGGATTATTATAGTAGGAAGGAAGTAGGATGTAATATTAGTAGGATTTTATTTGAAAAGTAACCATACAAGAAATTGATTAATAGACGAGATTCAAAAACTGTGGTAGTGCCTGCTAGCGACGTAGCTCCTAAACAGTTTTTTTAAAGTGAAATAATATATCAACAGTGAATCAATCAATTGAAATATTGATTATGTTGTCCAAACAGAGAAAGCTATATGCCGACAACCATCCACAACGGAATACCTGCCAGGCATGTTGCACACAGTCAGTCCGGCCGGTCTATTGCCGCCCTTCCCGAGCTGGTCACTGGTCTGTTTGGGCGCATCGTCACTGTACTCCCACAGCTTGGGTTTGCCTGAGCATCTCCAGCCTGGATTCCTGCCACACACCAATTTTCTGCTGCCCTGGGATTGTACTGTGCGGTGAGTGACTTGGTCTTGGTCTAGATTTTTGATAGAACAAAACAATTGACTACAGCATGCCAGCGTTGTCTGATCTTGTCTCGTCTTTATTTTGTATTGATGTGGGAGTCGAGCACGCTTCAGCACAAATTAGACCAGCTCAAATAAGGTACCACACCCCCACAGACGACGGGCGTGAAACAGTAGCAATTAGGATGTTTCGTTCGGTGCGTGTGGGAGCCTATAACCTTTTCTCTAATTTTTCCCAATCCATTCTTTATTCTACCACCTTAATTTAGTCGGCAAAGATTTAGGGCCTTCGCAAATGCACTTGGATGGTGGTAGCGCTTACCATCAGGCGAGCCACCACCTCCTTTGCCGATTATGACTTAAAAAAAACTCAAAAAACTATTTGACACATTAAATTACCTTAAAATACTAGAAAACATCACTTCATAAAACCAAAAAAGCAGGCAGGGTTTTCTAAATTAAATACAAATACACTGTAAACAGTTTTGCGTTATCTAATACCATAAAATGTGTATCTATTTGTGTTACAATTTGCCGAAATTATAATAATTGATTTAATTTTAGCATGGAGCAAGCGAACGTGTGGCGCACGTCCAGCAGGGGGCGGGGCAAGGGCGGCGCGCCGCATAACCTCACTGTTAAGATCTTTATTGGATTTGAATACGAATGCCCTAGAGGTCATAGGTAATTAATAGTTGTCTATATAAAATCAAATTAACCGATTGCAATGAAATTTGGCACGTAGATAGCTTGACAACTGGAATAACAAATGGACAACATTTTTATTCCGATATTCCTACGGGATACAGACTTACGCGGGTGAAGCCGCGGGGCGCAGCAATAATATCATGGTTCGAACATTTGATGCATTTCATAGGTTTCGGTAACTTGTATACGAGTACGTTTAAATATATGACATATAAATATGTTTTCCTTTCACGTCGAAATGGAGCGATTTTGTGATGTGATGGTTTGTCTGGAAATAGGAAGCTAGCGAGTGACATAGGCTTCTTTTTACCGCGGTGAAACATCTCATTCCTCCTGAGAAGGTCTATCTAATGTGATGAGTGTATGAGAAATTAAAAAAATTAAAAATAACGTTAGATGGCGCTATATTAAAATGTGACATGATTAACAAGTTAATATTCTTTGATCGCACGAGCGATGCCCTGGGCAGCACTTATGTACCATAACTGTATTTATATGAAATTTAATTTTATTTGAAAAAAAAAAATTGTATAATATAGCAATAAAATGACAACACTCGGAGACATTACTTGTACCTATTATCCTGTGCCATTACACGGTATTCACGCCCCCTCCCCCTTGCAGGTTCATGATGTCCTCGCCGGACACAGTGGTGAACGGGGGCGGCACGGCGTGGGGCGGCGGGGGCGCGGGTGCGGGCGGGGGCGCGGGGGCGACGGGCGCGGGGGCGGGGGCGCGGCTCGCGGCCAGCGCCATGCCGCTGTTCGCGCCCTGCATCTGCCGACCCAGCGCCATGCTGGCCCAGCTGATGCGCCTTCATGTGGTCACGCCGAAGGCCAGCGTGCACGTGACCTTACAACCTAAGGTAATTATGGGGGGGTAGCTGAGAGTTGTCAGGGTGCGTGTAGCTTTTTGGTGCGTGGCGATGTGAGGAGGAGGGGGCAAAGTGGAAAGCATGCGGCTGTTTGTGACCTATCACTTCCATTTCATTTATGGTGCAGGTGAGGGGAGCGGCGTGTGGTAGGTTACAAGTGCGAACGCGCCCGTCTTTTCGTCTTCGTCTTCGGTTTTGTGTGCGTATTGTTTGAACCCGACGTAGATTAGAAACCGAAGTAACTGAATTACTCGTAGCTTGTGTGATTAATTCTACCTTGAACATTCATAAGAAATTCGCGTCTCGACAGTGGGATAAAACGATGACTCTAAATCTCCAGGTCAATTATAAACCGCAGATATTAGATCATACATGACTTAATTTTTCCAATTACGTAAATAATCGTCCATAAATAACAACACTACAAATGCAGGTACAACCAGCACCCGGCGGACCAATATTCATACCTCAGCCGGAAACAGAAGGACCAATAAAACTTAGTGCTTCAGCCTACTGGATCCTGCGCCTACCCTATATTTACGCAGATGAAAGAGGCCCTATACAACGACCCAGGACTGCTTCCAGCCATATGGGAACTATGCTAACACCCCTATTCGGATTGCAAGAATAAAATATAATAATAAAGTTGTAGTTTTATTTCACCAGTGTTTTAAAATGTCAATTTTACTTAAATCCTAACGTCAATTATAAACAGGAAAGTTTGTAACGATGTATGACTGTAGTATGTCTATTGTTTCACACAGGAATCACAGTAAAATGGATCTGTAATTTGGTATATAGGTTGGTTAGAGTCTGTAAAAAGAGTGGAGAGATGTTAATCTAGTTACAAAAATAATTCTAAAATTAAAAGTGGAAGTATCAATATAGTTTGATTCCATTTTAAGTATTGGAAAGTAAGTTAACAACCTATTTACTATGTTTTTATTTTATAAATTTGGTCGTTAGGCTCTGTCAGCCTATCTATAAGTGACTATGACTTCTAGTAGATCAAGAAGTCATAATTAACTTTACAAAATATATGTTTTATTTACAATATCATCATCTGTTGGCTCTTTTGCTGAGCAATTATTATTACAGATACAAATTTGCCTTAAATCAGTAGAAATGGCACGTCCGGCCAATTCTACAGTATATCATACAACGATTAAATCTATTAACATTTTTTTTTACTAATTAGTTAGGTATATTTAAGTAAAATCGTCGTTTTTTTACCTTTCACTTGACGATTTTTAAAAACAGCTGATACCGTTTGATGTCCAAAGAATATATATTTTTTTATATGTAGGACGTAGCAGTGGCACATTAATTCGGTCCAATTTTTACAGCTATAATAATTAAAAAAAATAAACATTTTAAGTGACACTTTACATCTTGCTCATCCAGATGTCTCTGGGTATAAGTTTTTCATTTAATTATTGAAGATGGCTATTTTCATTTTACTCTGAAGCGTATTTTTAAAATTCTACCCAATTATCAAAGTTAAAATTAGATTTCATCAATATTTGAACTATCCAAAATAACTTTGCGATAAAAACGCATGCGCGCTCTATTGGCAATATATTAGAACAAATTGCGCGGGAAACTTCATTGGAATCTTTTGCAAAATTTTTCATCCACATTTATGGGGATAAAAATACCTTTTAATGTTTTATCAAGTATAATGAACATACTATTTGATATTATGAAAAATCTATTTTCAAATTGTTTTGTTTGAATTTCAAATTAGAACTTGAAATGAAAGTAGGCGTGGTTTGCCACCTCTTTCGTGATTGGTGGGGAGAGTGGTAGGGGGGTGCGGCTTCGTGCTGCGCTGCGCTCGGTGCCGCCCGCAGTTGTCTGAGGGTAACCACCGCGTGAACAAGTCAGCAGGAAACTCTGCTAGTTTGGATATCCATCGGCTATTAAAAGTTTTCAGCGGCGCCATGCCGCTTTTGCAACAGGTTAGTACTTTTTTACAAGTGTTTGGCAGTCCTAGGTTTCGTTCTTGAATTTTACTTTGCTGTTAAGCTTAATTTATAAATTTAAATATCGCGCGCATATTTAAATTAACGTTCTTTTTATGTACCTTCGTTTTATTTTTAACGTCTACCCTTATTCTTCTAATTTTGAAGTCTAAAACTACATTTAGAAACGTCTTCGTTTTTAATCTACAAATTAATCTTGCTGATATAAAATTATTTTACATGCTACACTTTCAACAGGATAACGGTCGTGGCGGCGGTTCAAGAGAGAACCGTCGCTCTTTTGCGGAGTTTTTGGGATTCGATGCGTCTCAGCTTACAGAACCAGCAGCGGCTCCAAGGGCCTCTCGCAGTAATGTAAGTACTTTTATAAAAAGTTTACCAATTACTAGTTTCGAGGGTACTTCTGTTTTTTTTAAGGAAGTTAAAATGCGTTTTTGTATAATTTCTTAACTTTTGTGCAACTTGAAATTGCTCAACTCCTTTTATATAAATTTAAACTAAATTGTTCCTATGCACAAGATAAACCATGATCCACGTTGGGCGCCAAATATTTTCAATCTCGCTTTGCATTTAAATGTCGTGACTAACGCAGCGTTCCGCGAACTACCGCCAACTTACCCGCAATTGGCAATATTTTTTAACTTCGCTCCATTCGTTGCCCGTTTATTTGAAAAGCTACGCGTGCATCATAAAACGGCGCACCCTAATGCATTCTGCAGTGGCTCAACTCTCAATATTTGAGTACAAAGCACTGTAGTTTTATTGTCCGTTCATAATATACCGTACGACATCCGTTTTGATGCCAGTTAATGTGTAGGAGGGTGGCTGGCAGCCCGTATTAATGGCTCGCTTGTGCCAAATAATGCAGGCCCAAGCTATGCACTTGCATTAGCTTGAGAGTTTGGATTATCTTCAAATTAGTCTTGTATCGTTTTGGCCGAATCACATAAATGAAATGAAAATTAAGATGGTAGTAACGGTCTTTGCAAGTGCTTGCAACGTCCTTTTACGGGTACAAAAATGCATTTTTCCAGTTGAGAATTATTTGATATAACTTGTCAAGTCCTGAAATGTTTCTTAGTGATTTGCATAGGATCAAATAATAAATATGCAGCAGTTTAAATTTAAGCTCTGCTCGATCAATATCGAAGCTGGACTGCTAAATTTACACGGCAATAATCGGTTTAAAAATAGTTGCACTGCGCTTAGTGTTCGGCACCATTTAAGCCTGAAATGCAGTGACAAGTAAATGGATCCAGTCCTTTAATAGGTTAAAATGGGTTTGTTATAAATAAGTTTAGCTCGAAACATGCTAAAATGTAGGGCATTGTGCGAATTTTGTATTCGTATTAATATTATAAATGCAAAAGTGTTTTTTTTCTTGCACGTCAGATAGGAGCGATTTCATGAGATGATTAATACTGTCTGGAGATGGTTAGGATGCTAGTGATAAGCAACTTTTTAACGCGGTGAAAAAAACCCACCCGTTGACTTATTTTTTTACTACGCTGGCGAAACCGAGGGCGTAAAGCTATTCTTTTTTTCATTAAATATTTAAATGTCCAAATTATAAGTTTTCTTATGTATAAATGTTAAATAAACTAAACTATTGTTTATAACTCCTGTGTATTAACCGATTTAACTTGCTAATATATTATGCCATCGTAACTTTTCCTTTTTGGCGCAACCACGGAATCTGTTACCCTGTGCTTTATCAAAATTTGGCTTTTCTAAGCTCCCCGTACGTTAGACGGAAAAATAAAATGCATTTCATATTGTTTTCGACTTTTCGATTCCATTTGAATACATTAATAAATTATCGAAATTGCCCACACCAATCTTCTTAGGGCCCAATTTAGAATTATTGCATTTCAAATAAACTAAGCACTATTAAGAATAACATAAAGCGTGTATTTTCGTTACAATAGTCTTTTCGGTTACAAAAGTTCGCAATCGTGCACTTGGCAGACGTCTGACTATCGCCGGCTATTGGCATGGGGCTAGCAATTTAATATTATTTGTATAGGCTTATGCCAAGCAGAAGTAGTTTTAATCGCGAATACGCGACCCGGAAAAGTGTCTCCTTGGACCTTGTCGGGTGCATCGCCGCTTAAAATACGATCTAAAAATGTTCGATATGATAAATGTTGTCGCCATTCATTAAATTTTATTATTCCGTTTGAATTTGTAGCTCTATTTTATGGCGTATTTTAAATCTTAGTCCGTATATTTCCAGCTGACTTGGATTCCATAGGGATTTTATATAGATTATTCCATACGTCTTTCCACCAACGTCTTTCCTATTCGTTAGTTTGTTAGTAATGACGTCACGTATATCGTCTCGTCGATCCTTAGCCTAGCCCTAGATTTTCATGTCAATCTAAAATATCTAGGCCTCAAGTTCATTTCCATACGCACAGTCATTATGGGCAAGAATATTTTTCTAGACGCGAATCTTATTATCTTGTCACTATCACATTTCAAGTCCTTGTATTTTTGTAAATTTTAAATAACCAATTTTCGTTTTGAGTATTAAAGAGTAAACTGTAGTTGGACATAGATCGACACCCAATTCTATTTAATTAGTTTTTCTAATCGAAACTCAATATTGTAATTTCGACACGAAATTGTAGACCATTATTTTTCATAGCCCGTATAATATTTTTAATGTCACTATTAAGTTACGATCAGGATTGAGACTGGTTATTGGTTATAGTTATACTTGTATAGCCGATAGCGTATAACAATACGCAACTAGAACATGAAACGATCGTCTAGCACAATTCTAAAGTCTGTATTATGTAGGAAGGCGAAGAGTGGCATTGGGACACGCCGGCGAGCCCGGAGGCAGCGCCCACTCCCCGCTCGCTGGTGCCGTCTGCTTGCTTCCCGCCACGGCACCCGACGGCTTTCACAAGCTACAGGTGACTACGTAATTCATACAACATATTTTTAAATAGCACTAATAAACTTACATAACACAATTTTAGGTATACGGTAGACTGGAAGAGTCCGCTACCTAGCGATAAGACCGCCATTTGTACGTTCTTTTATTTTATTCAATGTTCATCTGTATTTATCTTGTGTGTAATAAACAAATAAATGCGTATGGAGCCAAGTTTGCGTTAGTTGCAATTTTGAAGTTGTATGTAGACAGCTATTTCAGCCGATTTGGCTTCAATTTCTTAATAAGTGTAGGATTTAAAATGTTGAAAAAAATCTGATGTCTAGTGACCGAGCAAGAAAACCCGCAGGTTGAGGACAGTAATGGGATATGCCGCACTTTTCTGGCATTGGGTTAATTTGGAATGTATTTGATAATTTAAATGTTTTTTTCATTAAATGACTATAACTTAAAGGTACCAGGTAAATTCTAAAAATTTCTTTAGAATTTACCTGGGGACTTTGCACTTTGTTTCCACATAGGCAAATCATAAGTTCCACACATTAAAACTGTACATTAAGTGATATAACATGTACCTGAACATTAATTACCTTCAAACAACTGTTGTAGTGAGCGTGCGCGTCCCGGCAGTTGGGCTGAGGAACCGTCCAGCCAAGGCATTACCGACCTTGTCGCTAGCCTGGTAAGGATCGCTTTCGTACATTTTCATACATAAGTCTTAATGCTATGTACAACTTTAGTTTTATCCTAAGAGACTTCAAAAAGTTTCGAAATCTTACTCTTTAGGGCTGTTATTAGAGTCAGATAAATTGGGATATGTACATTCATGTTAATTTTTCCGAGTCTATACGAATTGTATTGTTTATTTTGTTAACCACCCTAATATTTGTTATTTTTAACCGACATACTTAAAAACGGAGTCGATTAAATTTTTTATGGTTTTGTTCCTTGATAACTCTATGGTTTTACAACCGATGTAGATATTTTTGGTTTAGATGGGATTGTCTTCGGTCCCATTTCAGAATCTGGTGTGGTATTTGCCACTCTTGAAACGACTGTGGCCTTTTTTGTAGAAAAGATTTATACTCTAAGTAATGTACAGGGTATTATGATACGCTTTGGAAATAACATTATCTGCTAACTCTGACTCGATCCTGAAGACTAATAATAAATTCCAAATATTAAACGTGACATTAGACCGCAAAGTCAATATAGGGCATGGAATAGTGTAAAACCTATGATTTCCAAACATCTAACCGATCGTATTCATTTAGCTAAATAATCGGCATTTACTTTTATTTGGATAATCATCATAACGCCCTTTGCACATAATGTACCCACTACAGGGGCAAAGACCGATGTGGGCAATGCGACACTAAATTTTTTTTTTTTTTTTTTTTTTTTTTTTTTTTTTTTTTTTTTATGTCATAGCGGGCAACTGAGCTTGTGGTTCGCCTGATGGTAAGCGATCACCACCGCCCATGAACATTCGCAAAGGTAGGGCCTCTGCGAATGCGCTGCCCGCTTTTTTGGGGTAAGGGAAAAGGAATGGATTAACGACTGGAAAAAAGGAATGGACTGGGGCGGGTGAGGAAAAGGAAACGGGCCTCCGGCTCCCCCACTCACCGTACGAAACACAGTGGCATGCCACTATTTCACGCCGGTTTTCTGTGGGGGTGTGGTACTTCCCCGGTGCGAGCTGGCCCAATTCGTGCCGAAGCGTGCTCGACTACCACAATAAAAAATTAAATTGGTATATTTTAAGATATTAGAAAAGTAACAGCTTCCGATTGTTCCAGAAGGCTCTGACGATGCCTCCCAAGAATATCACGCACACGCCCGGCCGGAGTTGTGACTCGCTGCACACTTCTGTCACTACCTCATATCACACAACGGTATCTAGCCATTTGTATCAATCAAGTTTCTCGAATATTCGTGATGCATTTATTCTAAAATGTTTTTAGAACATATTAGCAAACCCGACGAACTCCGTTTCGCCACCAGCTGTTTGTGAAGAATGATTTTCCCGCTTTTCTGTCCAAGTTTTCCTGAATTTTCTTTGCTAGTCTTACGGAGCCCGGAGAACGGTGAACAAAATTAAATTTAACTGCCTATATGTTGGCTAGTTCATTTTTCGTAACGTTGTGAATTATAATATTCGGCAAGGGAATCGATCATTTAATAATCTTTATTCCGCAAGTCTGGTACACGATCGAATAAGACGTGTATTTTTGTATTACATTTATTGTTTCAGGTTGAATCGCATTGGTCCACGGAACAAAATCCAACAGTTACCCGGAAAAAAGAGCTGTTACCTCGCCGTGCATCTTTTTGTAAGTTTCAATTCTGAAGTAAGAACCATGTGTATATGGTGCTTTAAAAGTAATCCAGTTACTCGTAACGTGTGCGTAATTTTGGTCACTAGATATAACTATAACGTATACGTATTGTAATTTTCAGTTCCTTAAGATTGACGATTTTTAAAGCTTTTCCTCCTTTCCCAGGGTTATAAATGAATTATTTTTTCAAATTTTATCTGTCACAATCGTCTTAATACGTGGCAAGCAAGATATTTTTATTTGCGACGTTTAAATACTTTCGCATTTTTATTGACAACTCTTTTAATATACATAGAGGCATCTTATTACATTCAAAGTTAATTTCTCGCAAAAACTTCACACCTCTATATAGGCGCGAGTAAAAAACTGCCCATAGTGCAGTTCACATCAAAATGCAGTTTGGAGAGTCGCATGGTGATCTCTTCCAGGCAAGTTGCACAGGTTATCTCCCGCAGGTGGCGCGGTGGGCGGCGGCGAGGAGGCGGCGCTGGTGTGGAGCGGGCCGCTGCCGGCGCGCGCGCTGGACGGCGGCGGCGGCTACTCGCCCAAGGTGTTCCTGGGCGGCCTGCCCTGGGACATCTCCGAGCACTCGCTCATGCAGGCGCTCAGGAGCTACCATCCAGTGCGGTGGGTTCGGTTGGATTGTGCTAGTTGCATTTGACCTTGTACTTATAAAGTACTAGATAAATGTTTGATCAGTGGAAAATTGTCGACCTTTGTAAATATAAATGGCTGTACATCTTACAGGAATTCGTTTTTCTATTAAGTAATTCAATAGCTTTGCGCTATGTTGTAAAATAGTTTTGTGCGAATATCGAAACTCCTTTTTCGTTTCTCGTGAGTTTTTCAGAATTGCTCAAGACTGGTTAATGTAAACAGAAAATAACAAACTTTTTAAACGTTTTTCAAATGTACAACACATTAACATAAAATCTTGTTATATTTGCAGTGTGGAATGGCCCGGTCGCGTGGGCACGGTGTCGGGCTCCGGGGCGGCGGGCCCGCGGGGCTTCGCCTACGTCACGTTCGAGAACGAGCGCTGCGTGCGCGCTCTGCTGGCCGCCTCGCGCCGGAACGGCAACGAGTGGTACTTCCGCATCTCGTCGAGGACTTGCAAGTCGAAAGAGGTATGTGATGACTAATGGTGAAGGTGGAATATAATTTGCTTTTAATTGAGAAATATTTAGTATTTTGTGTTAAAAAGTATATTGTGATAACTCTGATGGAATCCTTAGAGAAATCGTGTTTCTTAGTCAAATTTTTGTTAATGAATCTTAGTCGCAAAGTAACAATTAGACAGGCTGAAATAGGTGTTGTTTCGTTCGGTGAGTGGGATGTTTAAGTCGGCAATCTATTTGCAGAGAATTAATCCTGTGAAATAGCTTTACACATCCGTAAATATTTATGGGGAGTGATAGCGCTTACTATACTCAATAGCTTCTTTGCCGATTGTGACATAAAAAAGCGAATGCTGCATTCGCTTGTTTCGTATGGTGTTTCGGACGGATGTCCTTGCTCTTCCCAACCCTTCCGCTCGACGCGGGTGGGTGCGGGGGGTGCGGGCGAGGCGAGCTGTACTTGTGCGGGTGCGGGCGGGCGGCGCAGGCGGAGGTGATCCCGTGGAGCGTGCAGGACAGCAGCTGGGTGCGCGGCGCGTCGGCGCGGCTGCAGCCGGCGCGCACGGTGTTCGTGGGCGCGCTGCACGGCATGCTGTCCGCGCACGCGCTCGCCGCCATCATGAACGACCTGTTCGCGGGCGTCGTGTATGCCGGTCAGTGCGCACCTACACACACCTACACCTACACACACCTTGGATTTTTTTACTGACGAAGAGGCTAGATTGGATTATTTTATTGCTTTCGAGATACTTTCGACTGGATCGATTTGGATGATTCTGTTGTGGTCTTATTAATATTCGATCCAGTTCTGATAATTTTTAGGGCAGTTCATTTTTGACTGGAATGGAATGGATCAGATTTACACCTTTAATTAAAATAAATGGAATAAAAAAATCATGTTTGTAAATAGTTTAATCGATAGACACATACTACATAATCAAACGTATTTCATCCAAATAGGTTTACTTTTTGTCATATTTTTTACCAGAAACGCTTGTAAATGTAAAAACTTGATGGTATATGCACTGTCTAAATAAAATGTCGTGAAGCCATCTTCTAAATTGGGATCAAAGGACACCAATTGGCGTGTCGTCTTACTTTTAATTAAGTTTGTTTAACCGCGCTAATCTCAAGAAATACTTTACCGACTTAAAAATTTCTCTCACCGTTGCATTTTTACATGATCCCTTGATGCTATAGGCATATAACTAGTGCACGGGCGAAGCCGGGGCAGACGCTAGTTTCATACGACATTTTTACTTATTTCGTATCTCGTACCTAGGTATTGACACAGACAAGAACAAGTACCCGATCGGCTCGGGTCGCGTGACGTTCAACAACGTGCGCTCGTACGTGCGCGCCATTTCCGCCGGATACGTTGAGATACGCACTGACAAATTCACCAAGAAGGTAACAGATGCCCAAAAAATTAATAAAATATAAAAATCCACTTTTTGATATTGTAATTTTTTTCTATTGCATATTTCTAACGTTTCCACCCAAACCACTGAACCGATTTTAAAAATTCTTTCACGATAAGAAAGCTGCAATTTTTGTGAATATCGACCACGTACCACGGGCGAAGCCGGAGCGTTAAAAATCACATATTGCTAGTAAAAAATAACATAAATATTGCACATGAAAAATCGTTAAATCGGTCGAGTCGTACGAGTTACATGTATTGAATAATATTTTTGCCTGCAGGTACAAGTAGACCCATATCTCGAGGACTCGATGTGTTCACTTTGCAACGTGCATCAAGGGCCCTACTTTTGCCGGGAACCTTCATGTTTTAGGTAAGCGATATTGCTGGAATCGCGTTATGTTATAAATGTCAGTCTGTTTGTTTGGATGTTTGTCCGTCAATCGCGCTCAAACTACTGAACGGATTCTGATGAAGTTTCGTATACAGACGGGGTATGAACTGACTGCGGTGATAGGATGCATTCTATCCCGATTAAATGGATAAAACAGGATTCTTGATATCCGAGACATAAACCTTGTGAATTTCATTTCTAGTTTGAAGGCAGACATATAGTTTGCATTTAAATATCTTTGATAATAAAAAGTATGTTAATTTAATTCTAGATATTTTTGCCGTTCCTGTTGGGCCTGGCAACACCCGACTGATAACCACAAGCCACTGATGCGAAGTTTCAAGACAAACCAGCCCGTTACCGCCACCATTGGCAACGGAAATGGAAATGGTAACGGCAATGGAAATATGCATTGCAATAACGGAAATATACATTGCAATAACGGAAACGGACAACGGCAATCGCCGCACAGTGACCAAAGCAGCGTTAGTGGATTCGGCGCACCTAATGATTGTAAGTATACAGAATGAAGTTGCTTGTGAATATAACTCGGCAGATAGTTATCAGGCAGTCAGCTATTCGAGACCTTTTGACTTGGAAAAATTGCAGCAAAAAACGAATGTCAATATGAATGATTAGGAAACAAGTCCAAAGCTGTAATAGGACTATGAAATTTTAACATTAGATTTCTCTCTACCTATATATTAACTTTTAGATTTGGATAAAAAAATAATAGAAATTGACGAGCGAATTTTAGACAGGTTATCCAATTTCATCCCTTCTTCTAACCATATATTAGTGGATATAAGAATAAGGCAAGCTTTGAGCTATGGATATGTCCCTGGATCAGTAATGAATGGTATACACAATATGCTGTTGTCTAGCCAGAACTAATTCAGCGTAATTCGATGTCTAATTAAGCTGCTTTTGTTGTCGTAATTTTGAATGATATCTGGTATAAATTTACATTTGAACTTTTCGTTAGCGTTGATTTCTAGTTTACAATGTATATTGTTATAATCTATAAATGCTGAAATAAAAAATCGTATTTCAGTGACGCCATCGCCATCCACGAGCGCAGCGAGCGGCTCCAGCGAGCCCGCCGCGGAAGAGGTCGGCGAGTGGCCGCTGCACTAGCCCGCACACTGACACACGTCACTTTGACACCTGTCGGCTGTCAGTTTGACGCGTGGATCTGACAGGTGTCAGGAGTCCACCTGATGCAACCCGTCACAGCTTGTCGCGACACTTGGCGTGTCGCACGTTGTCGAGCCGCTATTAAGTTGGGCGCTTCGCCAGCATCCGCTTTTTAACCTAGGTTAAGGATGATTCCATTTGACGTGCTTTATGCATTCCACTAGTAACCGCACGTCGTTGTTAATTATTTAATGTTATATCATTGTTGATTTTGTATTATACCAATCGGGTATTGAATAGTGATTTGCACATGCGTTCGTAGCGTTGCCTAAACTTGGCGATTTTTAAACAATTTTAATGTGCCTATCGGTTTAGGCGGTTGAAACGTTTTAAAGTTTTAATGGCTTTTAATAAATTGTGATTTTTATAGAATTTTAGATCCCTACGAATATGCTGATTTTAAAGTGCTTTTTTAATTTTAATGTATAAAAATGTTACTGCAAATAAATATTATGAAAAAATATATCTTTTATTTACTATCCTTCTCACGGCATATGTTCATCATTCACCTTCCCAAAAAGTCTTAAGCTCTACTCTTGTGTAGTAATATTAAGCCCTTAAGTTTTACTGGCTTACTGCTATGCCAGAGTAGTACCTGTTATTTTATATTAGTAATTTCAACATATATCCATTGTGCAGAGGCAAGAATCGTAGCGCATAAGGGTGCTTAGCACCACGAGATGTGCTATGCTATATTGCTACGGGTGCATTTGTATCAATCGATCCTTCTAGAACGTCTTAATTTAACATTTTTACTCGACTACAAAAATTTTGGGCCATTCGTGGCCAAGATACTTTTATTCACCGCTTCTTTCATTAATTCTAATGGAAAATTCTTTTGACCACGCGCACGAAGCTGCTGGCGAAAGGCTAGTAGTAGTATATAAATTGTATTAAAATCTATACAACTAAACAAATGGGCATTTAATGCAACTTAACGCTAAAAACTAAAAGCTAGCGAGTTCTGTGTAGTAACTATTTAATTTGAAATATAGCGTTTAATAAAACTACTCTTATCAATATAACCTTATATTATATAGTGTTATATACAAAATTCACATTGAGAATTAGCAAATGACTTATCCGAAATTCAATTTCGAATGTAATGAGCGCTACTTACATGAAATAATGAATGAACATTTTAGATGTGACTAACTTAATCCTACTAGTCCTTTTAATATTTTTCTATAAGTAAAGTTTGCGAGAATATATATATGTACGTTGCTCTTTCACGCGAAAACCACTGCACGAAATTTGATGATACTTGGCAGTGATTGTAGCTTATGTACCAGAAATACTTGATTTTGCCCTCGGGTGAAACCCCGCGGCCCGATTTAGTCACAATACCCGGAAACTACGGATACATGAATTGATCACTGTTTCTCTATAGTTGGTGGGTTTATAGTAGGGGCTTTTTGACGAGTAAAAAATCAAGGTTTTTAAACATAACCTGATAAAAAATAAACTAATTGGGAAATTTAATAAAAATAATTGTTAACAGTAAAGTTCCACGTACATTAAAGTTTCACATAATTAAATTATGCCTACAGAATTACAATTCTATGATTATCTTTATAGGCATACATATACACTTTTAAATTACAAAAAAATTGGTTTGACCAATTCCGAATGAACAAATCAATATTGCCGAGCATACTGTATAACTTATTTAAAAGAGCGTTCACTTTATTTTAATAATGTTTTTTTTTATCCTTTGGCTCTCCTTTATTCTTGCCATATTTCTTTTTATTCTTCCTTTTCTTGGTAATTGTTCAATCGAAGCTCATGCTCATATCTGATGTGTTGGTGATGTCATGATGCGAGGTGATCGCCACGGGCGTGGAGGGAGGGGGGAGGGAGAGGGTAACCGGGGGGAAGGGGAATTGGGGGATTTCCTCCTCTGAAAAAGAAGGCAATTAACCGGTTTTTAATAGATCTTATAATAACATTTTTTTAAAAAATGAATAGTCTTTTAAATGATGAAGAAAAACGTAATTAAAAAGAAGTAATGATTATAAATTGGCAACACCTGAATATTGAAAAATAATTGTAGTCTATTTCAGTATTTTCATAAATGCCTTTTTGTACGTTTTGAATTAACATAAATTTTATCTTAAAAATCAAAGTTATATAAACTCAATAGTGCTACGCCTCGCGCTTTCTTTACGAGGCAAGCTATCTGCAGCCAGTCAGGTCGCACCCACCGTTGAGCAGGTCGAGGCGCTCGACGACGGCGTCGAGCAGCGCGGCGGCCACCACGTTGTCGGGCTCCCGCGCCAGCGCCGCGTGCAGCGCGTCGGCGGCGGGCGCGGCGCGGCCGGCCAGCGCCAGGCACAGCCCGCGCGCGGCGAGCGAGGTGGCGCGCGCGGGCCGCAGCGCCAGCGCGCGTGCGTGCCACGCGGCCGCCTCGCTCGCCGCGCCCGCGCCGCCCAGCGCGCGCACCGCGTGCCCCACCGCGTCCAGCGTGCTCGCCCAGCACGGCTTCAGCTGCGGACGGTGTTCTTTATGTCAAAGCAGACAACTGAGCTGATGGTTCGCCAGATAGTAGGCGATCATTCGTAGGTTCACGCACATGAACATTCGCAAAGGTAGTGCCTCTGCGAATGCGATGAAAAGGAAACGGGCCTCCGGCGGTTAGTTATTATAAAGAGGAAACTTTAATTTTCACGCAAAACCCGTTGGACCAATTATCGGAAATGTATATCACAATTCCGAAAATCCAATTTTAACGACCTTAGATACTTCTGTCTCGTCAACTTTATTATTTTAGCAAAACACCTGCCAAGTTTACGAATCTATTGCCTCTCTTTACATATACCTAGTCTTGCCATAAATATTGTAATAAAGAAAAAAGAAAATTGTTAACTGCAAATAACATTTATTAC
>NC_052104.1:7962150-7971847 GCF_012273895.1 Zerene cesonia | reverse complement strand
GTATCTCATTTGTAATTAGAATAATTATCTTATTAATAGCTGTAAGGTACCTTTATGAATAAAATAAAAAATAAAAAATAAATAAAAATAGAACTCAGTTTCCTGAAGAATATCTATCACTTTCTATGCTCATAATTGACAAATTATTTAGTCGTTCTTGTAGCATTGATGTTCGCAATTCTCCTTTCCTTTTCCCTTACTTCATAAAAGCGGGCAGCACATTCGTAGAGGCACTACCTTTGCGAATGTTCATGGGCGGTGGTGATCGTTTACCATCAGGCGAACCACAAGCTCAGTTGCCGGCTATGACATTAAAAAAAGGCTTGATGTCACTCAAATTCATATAAATATATTGATTCGAATAAATCTGAAAATAATCGATATTCGGGCATCGAGAAAAGTGTAATGAGTATTTTGAGATTAAATGTGAGAGAAATTGTCGGCCCTTCGGGCCCTCTGAGGATGGGGGGCCCTGGGCACTGGCCCCTTGTGCCCTTATGGTAAAGACGGTACTGGTGATAAGACGAAGGATAGGCGGGAAGATAAATAGTACTTGGATTGGGCTTTACGACTAGGGCCACCTAAGTGAACAAAGATTTGTACACTTATGAGGGTCTAGACTGGAGACTGCGGGGACGCCCGAAACCCCCTGAATATCGCCAATGGGACCTCTCGTCCGGTCGCCAACCGGCACGTTGGAGCCAACTCAGGATTATGCACAGGATTATGCTATTCTCTTTTTAAAATTGTTCTATCAAATAAAAAATACCCTATAACTTAAATCTAATATTGGTCTATCACCACGTAAATTTTTTGTTGGCACCCAAACAAACTGAGAATAAAATTTAGTAACCATCGTTTTGGGGTCTATGAAATCTGAATATTATTACATAGCAATCAAAAAAAATATTTAATGTAATATGTTAATATTATATTCTTCAGTGTATGATTTAATAAAAAAATATAATTAATCTTAAAAAAAAAGATAACCGCAATTTATCTTTTCTTCCATAAACTTACTGCACATGCAGTAGCTCCGTCCCTGTTTAGCAGACCCCACCTGTGTGGACCTGTAGACCCCACGTATTCAGCAGACTCCGACATTTCAGTAGGCTCCGTCTGTTCAGTAGGTGGAGCCTAGCCTAGCCTGCTCAGTAGGCCCCATCAGTTCACTAAACCCCAACTGTACAGACCGCACTTATTCAGCGGATCCCATCTGCTCAGCAGGCCCTATCAGTTCAGTGGGCCCCAAAAATTCAGTAGGATTCACTTATACAGTAGGCTTCACTTATTCAATAGGCCCCACCATTTCACTGGGCTCCATCAGTTCAATAGGGGGCCCACCCTTCAGTGAGCCCCACCTGTTCAGTGAGCCCCACCTGTTCAGTGAGCCCCACCTGTTCAGTGAGCCCCACCTGTTCAGTGAGCCCCACCTGTTCAGTGAGCCCCACCTGTTCAGTGAGCCCCACCTGTTCAGTGAGCCCCACCTGTTCAGTGAGCCCCACCTGTTCAGTCGGCCCCGCGATCTGGAGCGCGCGCAGCCACAGCGCCTTGGCGGCCTCGTAGTCGCCCGCGGCGTAGGCGGCGGCGCCCGCCTCGTGCGCGATGGCCGCGCTGCTCACCACGCGCTTGATGCGCTCCCACCGGCCCTTCTTGTCCACTTGCGAGTCGTCCATCGCGCTCTCGCTGGGGGCCTGCGAACGGTACACGTGAGTGAGCGACTCGGGACCCGGCTCGAAGGACCTTTAGCTGAGTGACAGACGCGGCGAAAATTCTGATGAAACATAAATTGGGCTCAAAAGACCATCATTTAAATTTATAAATAAAACAACTTTTTATTGTCAATGGTCGATCCGGCTCGAAGGACCTTTAGATGAGTGTCAGACGCGACGGAAATACTGATGAAACATAAATTGGGCTAGAAAGACCATCATTTAAATTTATAAATAGAACAATTTTTTTTATTGTCACGGGTCGATCCGGCTCGAAGGACCATATTTTGAGTTCTATCTATTCTAGAATAGAAATAGCTTGTCGGTGAAGAAGATTGCGATTTTGGTGTAATCTTTTACTCTTGATTAATAGTAATATAAAATAACTGTTCGGTCAAAAGGCACGTTTTTGCTTGTATCCCTTGAATGTTAAAATGAAACGTATGTCCTCTATAGAATCTGCTTTATTACTAATGCATACATAACGTAACTGCAATGAATAAAAAAAAACAAATAATAACAAACACATAAACAGCATACTCACTTCAGAATTGCTGTGCAATATGGCCGCTCGTGTTAAGAACCGCTCGCACATGTTAATGTTATTGAGCAAGGAGCACTCCACACCAACATAGAGCGGCGGTAGATAGCTGCCCGGCATTAGTTGACTGGCCTTTAACGAAATACTTGTTGAATTAAAAGCTCATAATATGGTGATTTTCTTGAAGGAATAACAACTTTCTTGGGAAATTATAAAAAACATATATATTTCATTTAATGTTTCAAAGAACCTACGGTAGTTTTTGCTCTCATTTATTTATTCAATTAAGCGTTTTTAAATAATAAATTAATCTCCTTTAAAAGAGTGACTCGAGATCAAAGAAAGTACCTTAAAATAAGCCGCGATAGCCTGATCGTGCTCGTTGTCGGCCGCGAAGCTGTGCCCGTACGTGAGCCACACGCAGCCCGCGCTCGGCTCCAGCGAGCACGCTTTGCTGAGGTAGCGACGGGCGAACTCGTTCTTGCCTATATGTTATATACTATATAACATTGTTTACAATACAATTTTTGGACCATTGAACCATAACTGCAAAATGTTGACATGCACAACATATCAACTTCATAAAAACAGATATCAAGTCAGTTTTTTTTTAAATTTGTTATCAAAATATAATTTCCAAACAGAATCAAAATGAAAACATCAAACATTATCAAAATATAACACCCTAAAGTATGATTATACTCACCGATCAAATAATAATAGCACCCGACCGCGAACCAGGACGTCCACACGAGCGGGTACGCGTCCACGAGCGTGTGCGCGAACGCGAACAGCTCGGCGGCGCGCTTCAGCTCGACGAGGCACGCGACGCGCACGTCCGCGCACGCCCACGGCCCGGCGCCGTCTAGCGCCCGCAGCGCCGGCTCCCACTCCCCGCACGCCGCCAGCCGCCGCCCGCGCGCCTCCAGCCCGGTGATGCTGCGCGAGCGCGCCAGCTCCACGGCGCTGCGGGACTGCGGGACAAGTGAAAAAAAAAAAAATTCAAAATTGTTTATTTGGAACGAAATTACATAGTGTACTTAAACCAAAATTAACGATGACACTCATAAAAGCTTTTTTAGCTGTGGCACAGGTGTCAACACCCGCCTCCATTTAAGAAATATGTTCCACAAATTTACAATTTAACAAAAAGTATATTTACTCTATTGCACATTATTAAGGTTTTTAACGGACACTGAGATTTTTAAGCCGCCAGCTTGGTAAATAAGAGCAAATAGCGAATTTGACTATTTGATTGCTTTAAATGATAACTTGTTTGTTGAAACGAAACATGAACTTTCAAGAACCTTGCAGGTTATCTGTTTCAATAAGATTGTTATAAATTATATCTGTTCGCCCCGGCATCGCCCGTGGTACATAATATGTCTCTTAGTGAAGTTGCAGCTTTCTAATGGTGAAAGAATTTTAGAAATCGGTCCAGTGTTTTTTGCGGAAAGCAGTACAAACGAACAAAAATTTCCTCTTTACCATATAAGTGTAGACAAAATTGACTCACACTGTCGCCATCTGGTGGTGCACTCTTTATAGGCGTATATCGCAGAAGCCGCTCCCGGTACGCGACTCGCAACAACGCCGCTTCTGCTGCATTCAGCTGATTGTTTATGGGCAGGGATTCTATTAGGTCGCTTTCTGAAAATAAAATTACTATTTATAACAAATCACCTTCAAATTGTCAGAACTAGATTAGACTAGTGATGAATCTTATTCAAGTATATGGATAAGATGTTCAAAAGTAGCGATGTACATATTTGCAATAATTCAAACGCACCCTGATTAGGAGTAAGCGCATGTTGTTCAAGCAACAGATCCAAAGCTTCAAAGCAAGCTACATCAGCTCGGAGTGCAGATGTTAGTGCTTCTATGGCAGCCTCCCGCCTCTCTAAGCATGTAAGTGCTTTTGCCTGCCACACCAGCACTCCGGCAAGGGCTCTCTGGAAATATAATACATTATGATTAGTGGTTTCTGTTAAAAAACTTAAAAACTTTTTTTCGGTTTCATTATTTAGTTATTGACCCAGACATCGCAATCCTCGTGCCTATGAACTCGTGAATCCGTCTTTTACGGCGATAGGGCTGAAAAGGAAGAATGTACTCTAGGAGGCAGACAAGATTCTGGTTTTGTCATCTACATAATTTGAAATCCTAATCACTTCATCAGCTTGTAGTCTTGCGACTGATTGCAGGACTTACATAAAAATAAATATTGACACAGAAGGCTGATAGTCTACTTATGCACCCTTTTATTCAACCCATTACCCCACAAGAGTAAACAGGGCTTCACCTTTTTATGAGCCTTAAAAATTAGAATGTAATAAAAAGTTTTTTTTTATGTCATAGTCATGTAATGAACATTTGGAGAGGCGTAAGGTCAATTGCAGATCTTACGCCTCTACAAATGGATTGCCGACTTTAAATTGGGAAGGGATTAAGAAAGGATTGACGAGAGGAATAAAGGAAAGGACTAGGAAGGGTAAGGAAGGGGAAGGAAAAGGATATGGGCCTCCAGCTCCCCCACTCACCGTACGAAACACAATAGCATGCTATTATTTCACGTCGGTTTTCTGTGGGGGTTTGGTACTTCCCCGGTAGGAGCTGGCACAATTTGTGCCGAAGCGTGCTCGTCTATCACATACAAAGTAATTAATATATACCTACATTATGAGTTTGATCCATGTTTCTGGGCTCCAAAAGTGCTGGAAAACACTCCTCCATGAGGTTTAGGGCGGTGGCTGGCTCTTTAGCTGTAATAAATGCCCTCATTGCCACACCAAGGCATAATAAATGATTTCTGTAAAATAATGAGTTCTGTAAAGTAGTTGATTGTTAAAACTTATAAATTCATATTTTTAATAAATGTCATAACAATTATTACATATATAAAGGCCCTTTAGATGTGTGTCATCTATATCACTGCTTTTTTTTTAAAGTTTCTAATTATAATGCTTTCTATTGAAACAACTACTCTTCATTATGGAAAAAGAACTATAATTTAAATAATGATTTATGATCTAATTAACATTCATTTATTTAATGACATGCAATGTTATTATGAACTGTACATTTTCCTTTAATGTTTTAAAAAAGAAATATAAATACTATATAGGAAAATATTGAGGAATATTACGTATGTAATCCCCTAGAAGTAATAGCGTGTGCTGCTCTATGCAGTTCTCCTTTAGCTAGCAAGGTGCTGGCCAGCAGCCAGATATCATCACCACTCGCAGTCTCTGATCCACAGGATGCTGCAGCTGCATCTGCCCAGAAGAACGCACTTGTCCATTGGCCCTAAAGATGAAACGAATAGGTTGGTTCAGTTATAGTTAAGATGCAAATATAAAAATTCATTTTATTAAGATGCAGTGGTAGAAAAGCAAATCAAGTTAATATTTCATGGTTTAATATACCTTTTAGTTGTAGAGTAAAGAAGAAATATTTATTCGTTAGTAGTATAAAGCAGTAGTAAAAATTACTTCAGTCTTACCAATTCAGAGTATTGTTTTACAAGAGAGCGCATAAAGTCCACATTTAAACACTCTACATTATTTCTAGTACACGATTCTGCCTTAGCCATATTAGACAGATTCTACAAAAATTTTGTAAGAATTGCAAATTTTTACACAAATCAATAATTCCCACAGCAATTATTGGTCAGTCTATAATAAGTATACACTATATTTTAATACACTAATACTTATACTATTTTATACTTTGTGTGGTTCTTAATTTAACCCATATAAAAACCAAAAGAATTCCGTATTTTGTTTATCGCACTACAATTGAATTCGTTAGGTAGAAATATTGATTTATTGACAATTCAGATTTGTTTTGTAAACTGACAATATTATTTTTGACATTAGGAGATGTCTCATGCATCATGAATTATACAGATTTAAAAAAAAAAATTCGTATCTTCTTATGAATTTAATTTAAATTTCATACAATTAATAAAGACAGTTTTAACACCTCACCACATAATGATTATTCCTATCCGCAATTTGCTTTTTCCAGTATATATTATATATTACCGACCAAGACTGAAAAATTATCATATATTATAAATCTAAGTTCTCAGTTCCATACCTAAGATTTTAATTAATAACGTTTTTCCTACCAAATATTGAATGAAGACTAAAAGTACTTATATTTATATCTAGATGTAATATTAATAGGAAATA
The DNA here is from genome assembly GCF_012273895.1 of Zerene cesonia. NCBI lineage: Eukaryota > Metazoa > Arthropoda > Insecta > Lepidoptera > Pieridae > Zerene > Zerene cesonia. Next base: position 7,965,398 of record NC_052104.1, on the reverse strand, counting down.
TAACAATACGTCCTTACAAAATTAGAATGAGCATCCCTAGCTCATTCTTCCCATGCTGTCATCTGACAGTTTGAATTTTGATGACGGAAAGAAAAAGGTTAAATACAGAAAAAGAGGGAATAGGCTGATTATGATTAATTGAGAGAATAAATTAATTAAATAAGTCCTAAAATAGTATAATTATATTACGAATTGTATTAGTTAAATTTAAAAATACAGTCCTTATAACAGATACATAAACTAGTGAGCAACGTGTCCTAGGTTAGGCCGTTAAAGGAATCATGTTATTACTGGCGTAACATGACAGAAAGGAAAATGTGCAAATTCTATAATTTAAATGTGCCTGAGCGACGCGCTGTTGACAGTGGACTTCAAAATCATGGGGGCAACGAGGAGGATGATAGGAACCAAGACGACCCTATGCAGCCTTACGTGCCTCCAAACGAGCACAAGCTGGAATATAGTTATTGGATGTGGTTCTCGAGGCGGCCGCCCGCCAGAGAACTATCAGCAACAACAACTGGTTATGGACAGGTAATCTGGTCATTAGGCATCAATATGTTTTAAACCAAGACCTTGTAATATGCACAGTTGTTATGGCTTTTTGATTGTATTCTGAATTATTATTGTTAGTTGTACATTATTAAACTATCAATGTAGAGATTGTCATGATTGTTAATCAATCTCTTTTAATTGTGTTTATTGCATTAAACAATCAACTTTTAATAACATTAGTGTTAGAAATCTGTTTAAACAATAATTTTTTATGAAATCAAATAGTATTTTTGAAAATTTGTCTATATGAGTAATGTTTGTGTGTGAGTTAACTGTTTAACATTTAGACAAAACTACAAGGATGTTTTAATAAGAGTTACTATATATATAGTACTTTTTAAAAATTTCTAGCAATACACAACAAATCCCCTTTCCTCTAGTGTTAGGATATTATTAATTTTTTGTGCAACTCATTTACTACAACATCTACTAGGTATTTTGTTATTTTTTCTTAAAATAAAAGTTATTTTAAGGATGTCTAATTATAACTTAAAAAATAGTGATGATAAGAGAGAAGAGATATTGCACACACAAAGCAAATACACACAAACATTTTCAAAGACATACAAATAAGTGGCCTTATCATTTAAAAGTGTTGTCTTCCAGGCATTACAAAAAAGATGAAGCCCTCTTAACAATTTGATGATGCATGAAAATTAAACCAAACATTTGTTCCAGGCTTTAAGAATGGTAGGATGTGTTGGTTCAGTGGAACAGTGGTGGGGTTTGTACACGCACCTAGCGAGGCCTCATGAACTGCCGCCACTATCTGACCTGCACCTGTTCAAACTGGGCATTAAACCCATGTGGGAGGATCCGGCAAATGTTAATGGTGGCAAATGGGTAAGGAATACAAGCATGGAAAACTGAAGAAAGTGTTATCCTACATCTCCTTGTTGTAAGATTTACCTTTCATTCAATCTCTGCTAGTTTTGTGGCCATCTTGCCACTGCTTACCTGTGCAAAAATTCCTGTATTATCATATTACTAAATCAAATAATAAAAAACAAGATGTCATTTAATGCTAAAAAAATCTTAATTTAATTGTTACAGTTATTAAAAATTCATGTAAATTAAAATTCATGTAATCCCCTTTTCTAATTAATTACAATATAGACCTGTGTTCCGGCAAGTAGACCATTGTGGTAAACACCCTGGACAATTTTGGAACTCACTGTCCTCAGAAAGCAGGCAGTCCAATATATAATAGAACAAGGAAGTGGATAATTGTTAATAAGACTTACATTTTAACTTCTTGAATAACCCACTTATTGTACTATAAACAATAAGGAATAAGAAACCTATTTGTAATTAAAATACAATAGTATGCTATAATAATATAATATCTGTCTAGTACTTTAATATCTTGTGCACATTACCTGTGTAGAACTTCTGTTCTATAATGCAAATAATACAAAATATTGAAATGTATTACTAACTAGCTTTTTCTGCATTTTTTGGTAAATTTTTATAAGTACATACATCTCAATCATAATAATCTCAAAGTAGCCTATGTTCATTCGTTTCTTAAAAAGTCTATCTAGTCTCTCGGTATATATTTAATAATTACGAATTTCCATAAAAACATTCATCCCCTCTTTAAACCACTTCTCTCCATATTTTCGCAATAAAAAATGGCCTTCCTCAAGGTCAATTCTATCTCTGTATCAAATTTCATGAAAATCGGATCAGTGCTTTAGGCGTGAAAGCGTAACAGAGAGGCAGTTACTTTCGCATGTATAATTTTTATAGTAGGGATTATATAACAAAGAGAAGTAACTAGTAAAAAACTTGCAGGTGGTGAGACTAAGAAAGTCGCAGACTGGTAGGGCCTGGGAGGACTTGTGTATGGCGATGTTGGGAGAACAGTTCATGGTTGGCGCAGAGCTCTGTGGGGTTGTGCTCTCTGTTCGCTTTCAGGTGAGTCTAGAATCTCTATGGTGAAATGTTATATGTTGTTGTAAGACATGGGTCTCAAAAGTATATCAATTAAAATCGATTTTTTTCGATTGAATGCTCATGATCAATAAAATCACCACTCTTAATTCTACAAAGAACCTTTAAAACAATGTAAAAGTAGAAATACACAAAAATTAGCTGTCCGATGTTTGAAATCATGATTTTAATGTTTTGCAAATCACAAGTTACTGCATGTAAATTGTAATATTGTGGTGACTTTATTTCATAAACCTTTAAAATATGCTACAATTTATAATCGCGAAATTCTGCAAGTCTGTAGGGATGGGATGGACGTTTGTTACTCTTTCATGTAAAAACTACTGAATGAATTTTAATGAAACTTTACATCATATAGCTTATACATCAGAATAAGACATCAAGCTATAAATACTTGCCTGTGAGTGCAGCTAGCCTCTCACATATATATAAACAAATGCACCTGCGCCATACAAATTTTCAAGATAAAAAGAAAAACGGTCAGTAAGTTGAGGTTGTAACGTCAGGAGGACCACCTGGCCGTGTGGCACCGGACGGCGTCCGACATAGCGGCGGCGGGGCGCGTGCGCGACGCGCTGCGGCGCATCCTGCAGCTGCCGGCGACCGTGCCCGTCGAGTACAAGGCGCACGGCGACTGCCTGCGCGCCTCCGCCTCGCGCGCCGACGACCAGCCCGAGCGCACGTAGCGGCGCAACGCTTGCCCCACTCAATTTTGCGACGCCCGGTTGCGGTTGCGG
>NC_052104.1:7941773-7961150 GCF_012273895.1 Zerene cesonia | reverse complement strand
AAGTTTTAAGTGTCCAACGCTATGCATTTAAACGATTGATCATATAGCACAAATATTTCGATGTTTTCATTGAGTACGGTTTTTTTGTTTGTAGTTTCGTTCCGTTTTCATTTTTCCCTTCGCAAATACGTGTAAAATTGAGTGAGGTAACGCCGAGTCCACATCGTACGATTCTCACAAGGTTTAGTGTACATAAAGTGTTCAGATAGTAACGCAGAGATTGTGAGATGTTGCCATACCCCGCTGACAACTTGTACAGTGAAAAGAACTGCTATACAGATAATAAATCAGATTTTTCATACTTTAATGTTTGTTTTTAATGCCTCTCCCAATGTTATATGTTGAATGTATGATAAAAAAAGAAACACACTTGTCTAGAAAATATATTTTAATACATCAATTCTCAACATACATCCATGTTTGTTAATTAAAAATAAAAATACATGATAAACATCGTTGACGTCACACCTCACATATGACTACGAAGAATCTCGAATACCTAATAGCTAGAATAGTCTAAAAGTCTAAAAATCTTACAATACTACAGTTGTGGACACTTACCCTATTATATAAAAATAAAACTGAGCACAGAATATACAGCTATATTTTACAAAATAGGAATCGTGTCTTGCGGTTGGTGTACTCTCATGTCAATACAAGTGTCAGAGAATGTAAACTTTATGTCCAAGGGAAGATTAATTACGCAGTCATTTTAACTAAGCTTGCTTTTTTAGACTTTTTTGCTCTATTTATTTTCTATGTATAAAAGTTATAAATTACGCGTATGCTTGTAGGCAAAACCCTCTAACTGATTAATGTTTCAGTGCGAAAGAGTAAATTATAAAAACATGCTTACATGCCTTTAGTGTATATCTTTAATAGAAATCGACCTTCTCTGAATCTTGTATTGAAAACGTAGGCCGTAAATTAAATACAAAATATATTAGATGGAACATTTTGTGACAATACATGTCCCTAAACACAGTGACGTAGTTTATAAAACTTTAACAGCGCATCCACAACCTACATTCGACATCGAAATTTCTACACCTTACAAATACGCTATTTACATTTGGCAAAACTTAATTTATTCATGGTGATATGCGCACGGCGTTGGAAACCAAATAGTCTGGATTTCCGTGTTGATATATTACAAACATATGCTTCAAATCACATTGTAGTTCGTTTTAGATATATGGTGCCTTAAAGATACGTCGTGGAAGTTAATGGAGAAATTTACATATTATCGTCATAAATAAACCTTTACGACCGCATAGGTTAGCACAAATTAACATTATATTACATATAATATTTACCAATAAACGAGCCATAGACAATTTCTGTTTTTTTTCGTGGTATTTTTGTAGGATGGCAATTATTGCCATGAAACATTTAGTACTGTCATAATTATGTATTAATTCATGAAAGATTCGAAACATGAAAAACGCGGTGAAACACAATTTTAATAAAATACATTAATAAGTGTTACCTACATAAAAAACTCTTCATTTACATCGCCTCTCAATTCCATCTAGCGTATAACTCTCCAAGTAACAACAGATTAGCTAATAAAACGCAATAACTCAACGAGTATATAAACATATTTTGTACACAACGTAAAAGGCACAAATGCAAAGACACTAGTTAAAAAATATTGCTATTTCAAATATAAATTTAAGCAAGACTAGGCTGTATATGGCAACAAATATTTATCATCTTACCGACAATTTTTTAATGTTGTACTATTTAAGGAATAGTACGTGAAAGCTGTTTTAGTAAAATGCAGTCTTTCGTCTGGGGTTACGAAAAATAGGCAAGAAAATTAACTTTATTGTCATATATTGCTGATTATTTATATCTACTAACCCCACGTTCGAAATATTTACAACAAGAATGTTAAATATTTCAAAATTGTGATAACACGAGTAACAATTCCTGCAATGTGCATATGATTTGTATTTCCGAAACATATCTATATAAGAGCGATAACATTATTATATTTTTAAACAATAATAAATAGCACAATTGATGAATTAATAAACTCGACTGCAACAAATCAACAGCTGGAGCAAAAACCTTTAGTTTTTGCTGTACAATTAAATAATAATAAAGCATACAATTATTACATATGAACTCAACGTGCCTTGTTAAAAAGAAAATCTCGTGTATATCGCGTATTTTCTTATTAAATTTGTAATTCTAAGCGAAATAATAATACGTTTAGTAACAGTATAAAAACTAGTTACTAAACTCGATCTATTGAAAATATCCAAGGAAAATTATAAAACCTTTTTTGTTAATTTTTATGAAACTTAATATATTATATGTATTATAAGTTTCATAAAAAGAACTTGTAATATTCGTGACAACATGATTGGCACCAACGTTAAATTCCATAAAAAGCAACAACTAAAAATAAATTATGATATTTTAATTTAAACTTACATTTAGCTAATTGTTTATAAATAGTTGCAACTTAAGTCTTACAAAGTGTAAATTGGACTCTCGATTTAGTGAAATGTAGAAACAGATCAAACAAACACGATTACTATTAAAAGTGATAGTTATTAAAAAAAAGATCAATAATTTTTTATTTTTTATTTCTTTTTATGTCATTAGTGGATTGGGGTACGTACTCTGCGAATTTTAAAAATAAATAAAATTGTTTTATTTCATAAGCCTGCAGGTATGTATACAAACTCGTTAATAACATGTATAAATCAAAATTTGTTCTCAATGTTTCTAGACAGACAGCATTTATCAGTTATCACATTTCTGAATACGTAATTGACCCAAAACACAATACGTCTTTATTTTCAAAACGAAACAAGTAATAATAATTACAACACAAAACTAACAAAATGTTATACTATAACTAGCTGCGCCCCGCGGTTTCACCCGCGTAAGTCCGTATCCCGTAGGAATATCGGGATAAAAAATAGATGTTGGCCGATTCTCAGACCTACCCAATATGCTTACCAAATTTCAGAGGAATCGGTCAAGCCGTTTCGGAGGAGTATGGCAACGAAAACTGTGACACGAGAATTTTATATATATAGAAGATAATTCAGAATGCGCAGAAGTTACCATGAAAATATTTATAAAATATGTAAACGAAGTTAAATGTTGTAATGTTAAAAAGTAAATTGTATATAACGAGACAAAATCTTTATAAAATATTTCATTATCATTCGAAGATACTTACAAAAATAATATTTAAATAATTTCACTATGAAAAAAGAGACGACAGATTTTTTTAAATTACCCTCTCATATGATTTAACATCATTATCTTACTTTCTTATCCCCCCTCCCCCCTTCAAATAATGCCTCCCCTAAAGTTATGTCTACATCAACTCCATCAATCGTGGATAAATATTTCATATTAAAATGATTGTTCCTTGCTTTAAACTTACCTATGATAGTTGATTCCACCTTATACAATAGCAATGATATTAAAATTACTACGATATTGCAAATTATTATTCGCGCCCTTTCATCACTTCATCTTAATTGTGAACGGTCTTTTTATCCACAATATTAAAAAAAAAACATCAGATGATAAATTTGCACAATACTTTTTATAGATATAATGCGTTGATATAATTTGTCAATGTCTTTTGTGATCACGTCTGTTGTTAGAAACTTCTAGATTTAATCCCATCCATTCTGAGTTGTACTCTACAGGCCAATCTCTTTTTATAGCAATTGACAACATTTCATAATTTTAAGCTATTGTTTTTTAATTGTATCCAAACTAGATGTAAAAAAAAAATGTCTTAAAATTGCGATGAAAAATAAAATATTTCCTGTTGTCACAATAGCAAAATTTTTTTTTTTGTATTTGTCTTATAATGTTGTTAATTACATAAAAATTTACTTTTACGATAATTTAAATCACAATCACACCTACAGTTTAACATGAAAATGTTGTGTAAACATTACCACAGCTTTGATAATTCATAGAAAAATTCCTAAAGAACTCAATGAAAACAAAAAATCTTTCCAGTAGTGCATTTCTGTGGCAAAATTGGAGCATTCATTTTTCAAGAATTATATGTTCTTTATTTAAACCAATGTTACATAATCACTTATAATATTGTGATATTATGAATTACTAGCTGCGTTACTAAGTCGTTATCCCGTAGGAATATCGGAATAAAAAGTTGCGTATATGTTATTCCAGTTGTCCAGCTGCCTTCGTACCAAATTTGATTGCAATCGGTTCAATAGTTTTTGTGTGAAAGAGCAACAAACGCACACACGTCCTTACAATTTTCGCATTTGTAATGTTACTAGCTGCGCCCCGCGGTTTTACCCGCGTTAGTCCGTATTCCGTAGGAATATCGGGATAAAAAGTTGTCTATATGTTATTACAGTTGTACAGCTGCCTACGTACCAAATTTCATTTCAATCGGTTCAGTAGTTTTTGCGTAAAAGAGCAATAAACGCACACATATCTATAAGGATGTCCTTACAAACTTTCGCATTTATAATATTAGTAGGATTGTTAAAATGGACATTTCAATTGCTGTTTAGCCACAGGAATGCTTAGGCCTGACATTTTTATTTTATCAATTCTCATTTTCGAGAACAACTCTTACTCTATATATTCTCTTATCATAGACAATAACTATTGCTACATCAGCAATGTGACAAGTCGCAACGTATGAAAGGACTGTGTACCCTCCGTATCACTGTCCCAAACTGTTTGTACTTTTCAAAAATATGCAGAGTAGAGGTGAGAATGACAATCTCTTTTTATATGGTTCGTTGAAAAACAACAACGAGAAGGATTTCTTAAGAAATGCGTAAATAAAAAAAAAAGAACTTGCTACAAGTTTTATGGATTTCCACACCAGCTTGGATAACATACCCCAACGCATTTTTCCCATTTCGATTATGTCCATCTATATTATAAATACACTCATAATTTCTATTAAATGTACATATTTGAATTGCGTCAAAAGTCGCCAAGTTGTAAAAAAATTTCAGAGAAACTAATAAACTGTCTATTCTCTTCTCCCTTCTTCCACATAACATTGTCCCGAACCTCTACCCGCACACACTTCGAAACCTACACCTAAGACATCCACCTAACTCCTCCTCCCCCTTAACAACCGCGACCTCACCATCAGAGCGTGATCAGCGGCAGATCCTCAAGGTTGAGCAGCGGTCAGCAGTTCTGCTCGTTCAGCTCGTGTATCAGCAGTGGTGTGGTGTCGGTGAAATGCGTCGTGGGCCGCTGGGCCGCGATGCGCTCGAGGACGCACGACGCCGAGAGCCGGGCTTCCGCGTCGTGGTCCCAGCACTCCTCCATTGTGTCGCAGAGCACGGAGAGACCCTGGAAGGTCGGTAAGAGCAATGGATATTTGATGGACTTTTGAACTTATGGAGTGGACTTTTTCCACACGAGCAGGATTACCATGATGTCTTCATGCAATAGTAGTTTCAGGGTGGGCGGGATACCTACATGTTTAGTCATCTGATATCATCACTTTTCCACACTGGAATTAATACTACTTTTAGACGTTATGGTCAACCTCCTGCGCTGTAATTTACAAACGAGTTTCCGTTGGGAAGGGTGATTTGAAATTAAAAATTTTACAAAAGTAATAGACTTTTATAAAGTCTTCGAATTCGAATGTCTGTTTCAAGTGGACCTTCCATCAATAAGGCACTGCACTGATAATACCATAATTAGGGCTTCCAATAATAAATTGTCAAACTATATGAATTTCAAGCAGGTGACAAATCTACAAAAAAGTTCGCATCAATTTTGTACTTCTACCACTTGTAACAAAAAATAAAAACACACTCTATTTAATAACCATTGCTGGGTGAGGCATAAACTATTAAGGAAGATAAATTGATGTGTAATATTTATGTCGGTTGTTTTTTTTATGTCATAGCCGGCAATGCAGCTGGTGGGACGCCTGATGGTAAGCGCTACTACCGCCCATGAACATTTGTAGAGGCGTAAGGTCGATTGCAGACCTTTATGTTACGTTACCTAATATCTTTATGCTAGAATAGTCTCAAATAGTGCAATCTAAATGCATCGAATTAACCCGATTGGATAACAATAGAACTTGAACTAGGTCAAATATTGTATATTGACATTAGTACTATGAACAGTTTAACGAACGCCAATTTCATGACTATAAGATTTCTACACAGGGATTTTGTTATAGATTCGGAGATAATTTCATTTGCTGCGACGAGCAAGTAAATATCATATATTAAAGGTGAAAATAAAGAACTTTTCATCAAAGCTAGCCTTTAAGTTATCCGAATTTGTAAAGTTTTTTTTATTGAATTGTAATAGCTACAGGTGACAACAATAACGTTACAAATGACTGTATGATTGAAGCTAATTATCAATTTTTTTGAAAAAAAAACAGAAAAATGACAACGAGTTTGCTAAGGAAAACAAGTCATAAAAAATAATATAATATTTTGAAAGGTATTTTTCTGTATCCATTACTGACAGTATAAATTTTAAAGTCTGTCTGTTATGCTTTTACGGCTAACAACCGCATAACAAAGCCCATGGTCTTGTCCGAGGGTGCGAGTGTATTGGCCACTAGCTGTTCGCCCGTGGTACATATATTGATTAATAATTTATTTGCAGCTTTCTAATGGTGAAAGCATTTTTGAAATCGATGTAGTGGTTTTTTCGTGTAAACGTCAGAAACATAAAAGTTTATAATATTAGTACAGACTACACATTATAATACATTATGGTAATACTCACGGGGTGATCTCTCCACTGCGGGGGTATATGTGGTCTCATTTTCCTTTGCACTACCGTTTCTTGCATCTCTTCTAATCCCGGATGCGAACCTACTTCTTCTTCTAATGGTAGGCGGTACTGTGCTGTTGGGTCAATGCCGCCCTCTTCGCATCTGAAGGATAAATATTATAATTACGATATTATCACTAAATTTTTGCGGATTTTTTAAATGTGATGGCATTACCTGTAAGATTTTGACTTTAAGCCAAATCATTTTTTGCGTTTCAAAATAGTTATGAATAAAGTAATGTTTGAGAAATTTTGGTAAATTAAGCTACTTTGAATTTGAAAAAGATCTTATGTTGTATCCAAAACTCACCTTGACGCAATCTCCCACAGCACAAGCGCACACGCATACATGTCTATTCTCAAGAACGCGTCCTTAGTGAAGTTAATAGCCCCATCCAGCACTTCCGGCGCCATATACCGTCGCGTGCCAACCTGCCCGTGGGCGTCTCCACACCCGTGTCCCGACACGAAAATAAGCGCCAGCCCGAAGTCAGCGATGCAAGCGCTTAAATCCGCTTTCAATAGCACATTTTTGGATTTAAAGTCGCGATGCGCAATGGCCGGTTTCCCGCCGCCTTCCTCGTGCAGGTGCGCGAGCCCGCGGGCCACGCACGCCGCGATACGCCACGCCTCCGACCAGGTAAGCGTGTGCGCTTTTAGATAGTCGCATAGCGAGCCCTAAAAAAGTGTGATGGAAATTAGTTCAGCACAAACGATTTAAAGTCTATATACATAAAAGAAAGTGGTGTTAGTTACACTATTTATAACTGAAGAACGGATTAACCAATTTGGCTGAAAATTTGTGCAGAGGTAGCTTGGACCCAGGAGACGGACATAGGATAGTTTTTATCCCGGAAATCCCACGTGAACGGGAACATGCGAGAAAAACCCCGAGTCTAAGTTTCCTGCGACTACGCGGGCATAGCCGCGGCCGGCTAGCTAGTTTGATATGAAATTTATGTCTTAATACATAAATTTCATATCAAACTAAAGTTTTGATTTTATTTCTATGTTACACACGCTATTCCTACTACTGAAGAGAGTAGAGGAAACATTTTTAAGATGTCGGGAATGCGTTTTTGGGGAAAATTAATTATCAGTGGAACAGATCTGCAATGCATCACTCTTTCCCAAGATTTACTAACAGATTTTGTAAACTGGCAACTTATTATTATGTATTTTATTCAACATGAAATTAAGACAAATGTAAAAAATAATATAAGACTTACCCTTTCATGATATTCAGTGATCAACCAGTACTCCGCTTGCAAATTATCTCCCTTCTTATCAACTCCTATATAGTGCAATATATCTGGATGATCCATTCGCGGCAGCCTGTATATTTCCTGCTCCGCAAGCCACGATTGCTTGTCTTGCAAGGGGAAGACTTTGACAGCGACGTCGCGTTGGCCCAGTTTCGCCCTCCACACAGCTCCAAATCTGCCTCTAGCCCGAACCTCACAGAGTGTCACTTGTCCCAGTAAGCTCACGCCTTCGTTCTCCATCCCAGCGCTCGCTGAAGGTGGACGAGATAACGACGCCTCGCCATTTCCGAGCTCATCAAAAGACCCACCTTTACGTCTTCTATATAACAGATAGCAACCAACAAGAACAACAAATAGGAGAAATAGCGGTGTCAACGTGTAAGCTATGACTGCTTTCGTGTCATCCTCCGCGGTAGGCAGAGGTGAGGCGGGCACTCGTTGGGGCGGAATCTCGGTTTGTAGAGGCATACCAGCTTCAAGTCCTGGGAAAGTGGCGTTCTCATTGCACATATCGCCTTCACAACAGCAGTGGAGAAGAGGAAGTTTCATGTTGTGAAGGCGACAGTTTGACGCTCGATCGTTGCATGCTACAGTATCAAGGAAACACCCTTTTACTTTTACTGTTGCTGTGTTTGTTATATTATCAAACTGCCATAGTGTGAAGCAGTGATTGCTCTTATCTGCCTCTATGGGCTGACACTCCTCTTTCACAATATTTGTTGGCACACATGTGGCATCTTTGGACCTATCGCAAGGTTCTGGCAAAGTGTTATTATAGAATTCACAGTAACGTGTAGTTACACCACCTTCTTTAGGCCTAGGTGGGAGGTTTTCCTCACTTGGTGGTACTGCATGGATACCTATGGAATAAAAAGATATTGGTAATATACTATACTAATATAATGAGGAAGAAACTAAATGCTGTTGAAATTAAATTAAGAGAGAATATTAAAATTAAATCAAATAAAACTTTTGGCATAGAAAATTTTACAATGGCGTTGTTTACTTTAATAAAAATATATAAAGTTTATCGAATTGATATTGATATGATCAACAAATAACTTTGTGATAAGAATGCATTATGTTCAAATCTACAATAGGTCAGTAGTTGGACAATTTTCATCCTCTTGTATTGTTCTGTATGGACAAATTGACTTAAAAAAAGTGAAATCAAGTTTCTTTGCAAATTTTCTTCGTAGAGGTGAAATTTGGAAGCTGTGGTAGATAAAAAAACATTGATACCTACATACATAACCATTTTTAAAAGTTTACTTAAAAACATGTAGAAGCAATATTATTCTATATTATAATTCGTTTTTTATTTCTTATCCTGATTGGAGACAGGCAAAACCCGCTATATAGCTAGTTTATTATGACAAAATATGTTTGCAGTATGTAACTACTTCTATGAATTCAATCCTTAATTTATAATTGTGTCGAACATATCTTTGTGAAAGAAAATAAAATATGCCATCTTAAACTATCTTGTACTACTATTTAATTTATTAAAAAAAATATCAATCAATTATCCAACTTTCATAAACAAACATTGCATATGAAACATTTTAAAATAATATTTAACGTTTATCTTACATAAAATCTCACTCACACAGATACAAACTAATCATATTCATTGTAACATGAGACAATTATTTGAAATTGATGAAACAAACATTGTTTGTTATTTGATCATGTTGCTCATTCTTTGTCAGCAATGAATACTAGAGCGTAGTAAACAATAAATACAAGTTTCTTTATATACTATTGGCTACAATATGCAATAATTTATGTTAAAAATTGTATAAACATTAAAAATTATCAGGATTTTTGGTATTTACAAAATTGATTTTAAAATAATGGAAACTTATTATTATATAGTAAGTATCCTGAACAGATAATTCATGAAGTTTTGTTTACAGATAAGAGCTATTAATCTTTAATCTTACTCAGACTTCAAAATGAATAAACAGTTCTTGACAGAATGTTTATCTATAAATTTCAATGTAAATACCATGCAGAAACAAACAGTTATTTACATGTTTTTTTACATCTTATGAGTGACCAAAATACATTTAAACAATGTTCTCTTACCTGAGACTATCAGTGATATACAAAATATAATGTTAGAAGCCATTGTGTTTTGTGGCGCAAACAGGATCACCGCCGCCCGACCCGTCGCGACAATCCAATGTTATTTTTAAACACGGCCCCGACATCAAAAGTCTATTTAGGATTCTTACATGGGTACATGTCAATTCGTCAACTAGGCAACGTACATCCCAGCCATAAAGAGGCAAAAAGTTCACACAATTTACAATAGCACTATTAAACACTTGAATCTGTAGCTCTTAATTAAGTTATTGACTGTGATTCAATTTGTTTTTTAAAAATAATTTAACAAACAAGCAATCAAGTCACAAGCCAAAGCTTCCCTTTTTTTGACGTTTATAGAGATGTGTCACATTCCAATCTAAAAGGGTTTCTAAAATTACCGGTTTTTATTTTCATTGAAAAAATCTGTGCTGATAATAATAATATTCATATGAAGAACTTCAATTGTCGTAATAATTTTAAAATTAGACGAAAATTAGAACAAATTAGATCAGATGTCATGTGAAAAAATCGGTTGTTTGGAAGCTTCATAAAGCTGGTGGCACACTAATCTCCTCCTTGTATGAATTTATTTATCTTTTGGAAACAAACAATATTTCTTATAGATTACAGATATAGAGATTTAACAGAAACAATTACAGCAGTTTAATTAATGAAAGGCAGTTCATGATCTAGAATGCATAACAAGATATGCTTATTATTCAGCCCATAGTATTTGAAACCTGCTACCACTTTATAAAGTTTTACACAGTTGACATCATATTGTTAATTGTACCTACTAATAAAAATAAAATAGTTGTATAATTGATTATAAAGTTGTATTAATGTTTTATATGTATTGGTAAGGTAAAACAAAGACAATTAGATATGAATTCGTGATTTATTTACCACAAGCAATCAAAAAATATGTTACTGGAGTTAAATTTAATGTAACTTTATCACAGTCAATGGAATCATTGAGTTTATTTTCTAAATATAAAACACATGCTTTTGAATATTGATGCTTAACCTTTAGTTCATTTATCTGTGACAAAAGGGAATCATTTTCATTTAAGTACAAAAGTTGTTGCATTTGTGCATCTCCAAATGATTTAAATGGACATCCTCCTTCCGAGCAGGAGTTTTCAATGTTCTGTATTTGGCTACAATTCCGACATGAATAACTCTTTTTTCCACCTTCTAATCCATACATATGTCTAATACCATAGAGGAACTTTTTCTCATCCTGTTCCCAATTATGACAACAGCTGTGAGCATGAGCTGCCTTACTGTATTCCATCTTCCAAAACTCTATAGACTCATTCACAGGCATTCCAATATCTTTCAGGAACAGACTATAATTGAATCTTTGTTCATGGGATAGTCTATGCCGTTTCCTAAGCTGCAAATGCAGGTTTAACATGCACGGTGGGAAACTTTTTGATGCACCATCAACTTCATGACATGATAAACTATTTGGTGATGAAATCTTGCCTCTACATGAGTTTCTTACTTTTGCTACAATTTCATTTATTCTTGGATCACAGGTAATATTGTTTAATTTAATATTGTATAACTTATGGTTTAAATTTGTACGAAATAGCATTATTAAATATTCTTTCCATTTATTGCATGGTATTTTTGCCATGCCATTATTTAGTTCTACTCTCCTTTTGGATATGAATTCTAAACAATGTAGAAATTTTAATTCTAGATGGTATAATGTACAATCTTTATTACATTCACAACTAAGGTGTTGTGATATATGTTTCAAATAAATGTGTTGACATACAACTTGCAATGGTTTTATAAAACTAACAAATACATCGTCGAGTTTTCTTATGTTTTTTAATAATTTTCTAGCAAAACATCTGATATCGTATGATGTGGAAAGAGAGTATAGACGGCGTTTGAACAGAGCTACTTCAGTGCTCAATAAAAAGTTGTTTATATCATTATTTCGTTCCAGAATAGCTGCTATACATAATGTAAAATGACCAACATTGTCATAAACACTTCCATCGATTACATATTCGTTGTATTCAATTGGTGTGTTCCTCAAAATAGTATTTAAGTGCTCTAACCTCTTTGTGACAATAACTTCCAATACATGAAAAGGTATAGTTCCTTTTACTGGTGACAAATAAAAAAAAGACATTTCATTAAAATGATTTCATAGCCTATTTAATAAATATATTTAAAGTAGTGCCGACACATATAAATGCAATTTTTTTATGTAATAAGTATAAATTAAAAATGTAAACAATTATTTTGATGACAAGCGACAAATGACACTGACAGGTACAGATCATAGATTATACACTGGGTACTGACAACAGAATTTTAACGTTTTTATTTTATTTTTTTTAATTTTTACCTACCTATATGAGAGAACCGTAAAATGGGGTGAATAGGTATAATTTTCAACTTTGAGAACAAACTACGAAAAACTAGTCAGTTACTATTTAAAAACCGGAGTCAAAAGAAAAAAAGGGGTGAAGAGAGAGTGAACTGGGACTGTCTGCGTAGACATATTAACATTCAATTTAGTATTTACTGACAGTAGTTGAAGGGAAGATAGATACCATGGAAAACTGAAAAGTTCACAGCAAATTAGTCTACGATAGTCGAATTACATGAAACCTCTCAAAACAATCAATTAATCTCAAAATATATAAAAAAAGATTGTTTTGACAAACATAGAAATAAGTTTTCTATTAAACTCTTTCTTCTTCATTCACCAGTAATTGAAAGACAAGTGTAATACGTATATGTGTATATTTAATACCCTGTTGCGAATTGCTAATATGACAAAAAAAAATACTAACAAGACACAAAAACTGAGCATTTACTAAATTTTACTTGAGCCTGCTTTGAAGACTTCAATCGTCATGCCCCAATATCCAATCTCGAAAACATGAAAACATGTCTCTTTAACTGATTTAAAAAATGGTGAACCTCTTCTAAGTTGAGCTGTATTTTTATGTTTATTACCGGAGAGCTCTTAACTGTATCAACCGACGACATAATTTACGATAAAGTTTGAACGCACTGTAAGTAGTAAACGTACCTATCGAGTCATAGATTATACAGTATACACTTATACATATTATGTATCGAGTCGTCGTCGTCCATCAATGATGTCGCCTCTTCTCATTGTTCATTAGTTAATATTTTATCGTTTACAATTTTAAAAATTGTGCTTATAGTTAAATAAAATAGTTAACTACAAGCATTTCATTTTAAAATTGTTGCCGTGAATAATAAGCTTTAACATAATATGAGATAAAAATCTAATCAGATATAATGAAGATCCATGCACTTATTATTTATATTATTTAGAAACTCTTTATTTCAAATGTACGCTTTTATACCTGATATATCATGGTGATTTTATAAAAAGTAGGTATAAGAACTGATATAATAGATTGAGTATTTTTTCCGGAATAACTTTGAATTTGCATATTAAGCAATTTGTTATATCCTTGAATTCTTTATTTCCTAAAAACTAAAAATAATTAGATATGCGCAATACCATATTTCATTATGTTTTTTTTTTCCTTTTATATTACCTATATATCACGACCACGACGCATATTGAACCATATTACCTATGTAACACAAACGATTTTTATAGAGACCCTAGACCTAATCCCCATAAAATGTTCATTTTTATTTATCAAAACTTAACTTACAGTTTAGTTGTGAGGACGAGTCTCAAATACTGTTTTATTTCTAGATTTCCTTTTTTTGCTATAGGTAAGATGAATTAAAAAATACAGGAACTTATTGAATGAATATATGAAAACAGTAAAAAAACAAATCTAGTTGCGTTCTTTATTGCCCAATGTCGTATGTGCACATGACAATGAAATTGAAATCTGTTAAGCGTGTTTTAATTGAACTGGAGTAGAATGTTAATTATTTAGCTGTATCAATTAACTAAGTGTGGCGCCTGGCTGCAATCTAGTACCTAATGGCCATTATTAATTGAATCACGTGGGCAATAAATATGCTGCGACAATCTTTTGATGATCGTTTATATATTTGTGGATAAATCATAGATTATACATAGTACCCTTTGTTAGAAGCTGAAAATTCAGAATAATTGATTTTTATTTTTACTTAGAAGTAAGTATTTAAGAAACGTGAATGATTTTAAGTGTGTAAGAATATATTAATGTATGGATGTTTTTTACTTTCCCTGAAATCACTGAAGGGATTTCGCTGATACTCGGCAATGATGTAGGCAGCTTATCTACCAGAATAACACACAAGCTACAAAAATACTAGACACGATGAGATTTAACGTTTAAATGTATATTTATGCTAAGTATATAAACTATAGGTAATTCAATTATATAGAATCTAAATAGAATCACTCATGTTGTTTACTTGTTTTTGTAAAATTTTTGTAAAAACTAGCTTGAGCAACTAATCGGATTCAAATTTAGGTAATATTTCGTCGCGACTATTGTTTAGTTGATTAATGTAAATAAGACACAAATAAAACGGCAGGGAAATTTAGTTCATAAATCATAATAATATAATAAAGTGACTATATAGTGTAGATAAAGCGCAGTTAAAAAAAATCTATTTACACTTGTCCGGTATCAACCCCCCACACTTCTATTGAAGTCCGAAGTTCAAACCACTGAGCTCTCTCTGCTCTCAACTGACTGCTCAAGTAGTCTCTTTAATCTCTATACACGATTTAACTTTAAACATTACGATCTCAATTATTAATTTAGATAACTTTATCTAAACAAATGTTTAATTTTTATTGTGGCAATAAAAAAGAAGGGAATATTTAAAAAACATAGATTGGGATCTCTCTCATTTTATGGAACGTTAGTTAATAAAAAATAATTTAATGAGGCCTCGAAACTTTGATGGTAGTTGTAACTTGTAGCATACCTACACTACCTTCTCATCATACTCATTAGACGAGTTATTATTTTTCAGTGGCCCGCCAGCTAGGTTAGAAAACCATAACTTTGGTTTTATAAAATAAAAAAAAATTACCACAGATAAGTAAAATTCCATCCATCCATCGTAAACATAATTCATGTTTACGATTTCTTAGGGGCCATCCATAAATTACGTCACGCGAATTTTAGAACTTTTCGACCCCTCCCCCACTCCTTGTCACATGTTGTCACATTTTTAGAACCCCGTCCCCCCGAATGTGACGTCACACATTTTTCAAACTTATGCATGTATCTAAAAATAATCAAAAGAAAACAGATAATTTATTTTTTTTAAGTGTCTCACTTGCATTATAACATGGCTCTAGGAATCAGATGTTGTTACGGAAGATATTCTTATAGCGAGAGTGCGAAATTATGAATAAATATAGATTAAGAATTATTTGTTCACATATAAATTTCGTGTTCTAGTATTTTATTATGTGACGTCACAAGGCTTTTGATCCCCCCCTGCCACTTGTCACATAATGTCACATTCAGATGATACCCTCCCCCCCCATCAACGTGTGACGTAATTTATGGATGGCCCCTTAGAGTGGATTATTGAATTTGAATTCAATTAAGCAATAATATAATTTTATACAAAAATAATAAGCATATAAAATTTATTGAAATAAAATCTAATATACGAAATATACATAATACAGAAAACCAAATAAATAGTATCTTGAATGAAGAAACTATTTATTAAATAGCATGCAGTGGACCTTCTAGTTTTGGTTTAAGCATGCTTTCAGGATAGAGGTCTTTGTTTTATTTAGCTCTTTGGTCGAGGCATGTATAAAAGGTTCATGTGAAATGTATATCTTTATTTTCGTTAAATATATAAAAAGTCTCTTTAAAGAAAATTGATGTCCGACAACCTGCATTTTCAGTCATTAAAAATTACCACGAAGTCTGTATTCCGGTCACGCTTGTCCATTTTTAGAAGTACGGAAAGTAACTGGGGATGTTAATTGGCTGTAAAGTAAGGGTGTCAAGGTTGTTTTTTTACAGTAAAACATAAACAAATTAATAGATATGCTTAACTTTTACTACAGGCACTGTATCGATTTATTGTTGAATTATGGGTTACTTAAAATTTCTAACTTTATCTATATATATAAAATTCTCGTGTCACAGTTTTCGTTGCCATACTCCTCCGAAACGGCTTGACCGATTTTGATGAATTTTTTTGTGCATATCGGGTAGGTCTGAGAATCGGCCAACATATATTTTTCACACACCTAAATGATAAGAGCAAAGCAGAACAACGTTTGCCGGATGCAGCTAGTATTATATAAAATTATTTAATCCACACAAATTACAATTTCACGCTTGGACTTTATTAGTTAAATTAGGGATTCGTGAAAATATTAGGTTTATTTTAAGTACTCTGTTTACATTTAGAGTATAGAAAGTACTTTGATTTTTACAGATTTATGTAGATACTAGCTGCGCCCCGCGTAAGTCCGTATCCCGCAAGAATATCGGGATAAAAAGTTGCCTATATGTTATTCCGGTTGTCCAGCTGTCTACGTACCAAATTTCATTGCAATCGGTTCAGTAATTTTTGCATGAAAGAGCAACAAACTGTGTGTTTGTTGCTCTATAGGATTAGAAAGAAAATCAACTGCAAATTTTCTTGAACATTTTCTGTGTGTGCCAGTACTTGGGCTTTTTTGACCTGAATATCGTCACATTATTAATGAGGACCGACCAGACCATGCCCAACCAGGCATTGTGTAGTGGTTGTCTACCTGTGCAATTGAAGAAGTATTGGGTTCTAAGGGATAGATTAAGTAATGTCACTCGCTTATATAACGAATAGATTATTGAATAGAAAGTTACTCTTATATGCCCAATAGTTAACAAAAATATAGATATGTTAGTTTTTTTATCTTTATGGAATCAGAGAAGCTTGTATTATTATACTGTTATATATTTATAAATATTACAGTGTAAATGATATACATTTCCATTATATTTATTTGATGCCATTATAATTTGGTTTCTGAATCAGATAATGGATATCATGAGATTCGAGAACGTTCGACATAATATTATGAAGGTATTAATTCAAAATTTAAGTATGTAAAAATCACTCCATAGTATAGAATAAAGTCGCTTTCGCCGTCTGTAATACAGACTCAGTATGTCTGTATGCTAAGATCTTTAAAATAACGCAACAGATTTTGATGGGATTTTTTTATAGAATGATTTAAGAGGAAGGTTTACATGTATGTATGTATCATGTAAACCGCCCCGGTTTCGCACTCGCTAGTAAAAACTAAATAAACAAAAGAGATATTGGTCGTAATCTGTGGTAACATTAAGATTTCTTGAAACCCAAACCTAGTTGACAAAAATCCGAACTAGGGCTGGGCTAGGAACTACAAGATGGGCTACTTATAAAGGTGAATATTTATAAGTGAAGTTTTAAAAACTAATTCATAACAAATAGGAATGAGAAACGTTTCTAATAACTTCGGCTTCTTAATATTTCAGTCAGCCAAAACCATCCCTGCTTTTGAATGTAGGATGCTAACTCACTGAATGATAACACACTTGATTAAATTCAGTAACGTCTGAATATTATTGATCGCCCGTAAAATTATCGACCAATAAAACAAAGATGATGAACATTTACCTTATATAATTATCGTAAACACTTATATGTATATAAATTTATTAGATAGATCGACATGAATGTTTAAAAGGAAATATTTACTAAAGCTGTTTAT
The DNA here is from genome assembly GCF_012273895.1 of Zerene cesonia. NCBI lineage: Eukaryota > Metazoa > Arthropoda > Insecta > Lepidoptera > Pieridae > Zerene > Zerene cesonia. The sequence continues at coordinate 7,943,279 of NC_052104.1, read as the reverse complement.
AAATTTACCTGCCCCTCTCAGTCTCTACTACAATTTCACTAATTGTAATTAACTCAATCATATAGCGTTCAATAAGCAGATAAGGTGTCTATGGACGTAATGAACCTATATTTCGAAATTGTTTTAAACTAAATAAATTCAAGGCTAACTGAAAGTCTATGTACCTAAACATTAATTTAATCGGATATTTATTAATTAGAAATAACATATCTTATATAAATAATTATACAATACCCTGAAAAGTTTTTCAGAGTTGGCAAAAGCATAGACTCAAAATTTAATTACAACTGAATTATTTTTATTTATAAAAAATACAACATTACTCTTTTAACGTTAACATTATATTATATTCAATTCTTGAATAGTAACAACACATGTCAGATATCTCACAAAAAGTATACTGATAATATTCATGAATTCAGTCGTCGTGTGACGCCGTAGCCGGCACCATGGCTTTCAACGTACGTTATGGCGGGAAAAATTATGACATAAAGGACTTCCTACACGATCATCCTGGTGGTGTGAACACATTGGAAAAGTTTAAGGGGCGGTCTATAAACGATGTTATGATAAAGTACGGCCATAGTGTCAGTGCATATCACATGTTGAGTGATTTTAAAGTTGATGGTAATTTAACTGGGAGTGTTAGTGAAAGTGGTAGGATAATTACAAAGGAGGATAGCGGTAGGGATGAGAAGGAGATCGCGTTTTTAGAAGAATTGGAGGTAATAAGTTCTGTAATTTTTTTACTAAATAATTTAGGATAAATTAGGGAACTTGGTTTAAAAAAATTATCAATTTAAATGCAACAATTAATCTAGTTGGGAAAGTTTTTAACCCGCTTTAATAGCTTCACCTGTATGATTGTAGGTAACCGAGGTCATTAGACTCGATTTTGGCCCACTTTTACAGTTTAAATTCATACTTTTTACCCTTATCAAGATTCGGTGTCGAACCGATAATTTAATGAATTTATCTTATAATCCTACTGAGCATCACCAGGATTATATAAATTCCTTCATATTCATAATAAAAAAGAAAGTGAGATAATTTGTTAATGGAGTACTTTTTCAGTTTTTTTAACTTTATTTACTATCAGTAAAATTTTCTACGCGTCTATTATTTATGATTTCATTCTGATATTGTGGGCTTGCACATTCACAACACAACATAACACAACCATTCTTCTTGTCTTACCATCACAGACATATGACTTAGGTTAAAAAAAAAACAGTAGCAGTCGTGGGACTGCCGATAGAAGTGAAAACGGAACTATTAAGTTGAGAGTAATTAAAACTATATGCAAAAATTATATGTAATTTTTTATGTTTTATTTATTAGTTACATATGATGGGTTAAACAAATCATGAACAAAATATAAATACAAAGTGGTTGAAAAAATATTTCATATACAATTATCTTAATTAGACATAGTATTTATATTTACACGAATTTCAATGAATTCAAGTTGCTACTGCGCGTGCGCTAGTCTGGCTCTCCATAGCT
>NC_052104.1:7935035-7940773 GCF_012273895.1 Zerene cesonia | reverse complement strand
CAGCGTGGTGGATTATGGCCTGAACCCTCATAGGGGGCCTGTGTCCCAGCAGTGGGAACATATATGGGCTGATGATGACAAGCCTACATATTTACTGGGTGACATATATTATAATATGTACCAAGGGCGAAGTCGGGGAAGACCGCTAGTTAAAAATGTGTAATAAATAGTTGTTTTTACAAAGAATATGGATGTTTCAAGAAACTGTCTCATTTATTAGTGTGTTAGTGATGGCGTTCTAAGGTAACTAACTAATTAATTAACCAAAACATTGATGTGGGTACAAGAAGCAAGTAGGCTCAGAATCACGCTCAAAAATGTTTTCGAAGGAAAACTGCCTACGCGTGAAGCAGGCAAAATTTTCTAATTTGTGGTACAAAAGACTTTGAACACCACTGCCAGGAAATAAGATGTTAATTTCAATGAATGGTTTATACAACGCCGCTCGGACACTTTCTGACGTATTTTGGTGAGACGTTTTCATAGTACGACACATCAAATAAATCTAATATTCTTATGGAACTGATTTGAAACATCCAAGGTAAGGGCCATCATATTTAGGGACTGCCTATCTACAAGTTTTATCGCTACTTGCATGTGTTTATCTAAATTATTGGCCCATTTTTGTGTCTTTCCTCAAACCGACGAAGATATTTTTATAGCATCGATCTAATCAGTGAGTAATAGTGTGATAATATATCAATTTTTATGCAACGCGCTCACAATGTGCTGATATTTTTAATTTCGAAATATTTATCAAAGATATGCATATGACTAATGATGACGGTATTGAATATAGGAAATTTATTTTGTCCTAATGATGTAAGTAAAATAAATTACGCATTTTCGTTGAAACTAAAAATATGAGAAATCAAATAGAATTAACATATCACGGGAAATGGAGTATCCTAATACTTTACCTGTTACAAAACTAAGAAGCCACTAATTAACCGCTCTTAGTGAGATATTGTAAACTGTATGTATCATTCGCCGACCCGTGTCCACACGAGACCACAGGTTCGAAACCTTAGAAATCCGAAACTCCCGATATCTAAATCGACTTTAAAATCAAAACACAAATATAGCATTTATTTTAAATGTGGTAGTCGAGCACGCTTCGGCACGAATTGGGCCAGCTCGCACCGGGGAAGTACCACACCCCCACAGAAAACCGGCGTCAAATAGCATTCTGCTGTGTTTCGTTCGGTGAGTGGGGGAGCCGGAGGCCCATATCCTTTTCCTTCCCCTTCCCAGTCCTTTCCTTTATTCCTCTCGCAAATCCTTTCTCAATCCCTTCCCAATTTAAAGTCGGCAATCCATTTGTAAAGGCGTAAGGTCTGTAATCGACTTTACGTCTCTACAAATGTTTATGGGCGGTGGTAGCGCTTACCATCAGGCGTCCCACCAGCTCCATTGCCGACTGTGACATAAAAAAAAAAAAAAAGATTGTATTTATAAATGCATTATACAAACATTCGATTAAAAATTCTCCAACACACAGATAACATAATATCATACTAGTCCTGAACGTTCTTTTCATTTGGGTCAATAGAGATACATCACATAAAACTCATAATATTAGATTATTGATTTTAGAGAACCATCGACTTATTTGGTCAGGTGTCACAATGTACACAAGAACACAGGAAGAGATAATAGTTTTCGTAATGGTTATAAAGCCATACCTATATTTTAGCTTTTTGTGTGAAAGAAGAAATAAATAAAATATTGATTAGTTTAAAAAGAAGGCGGTTAATGATTAATTTTCAAACTCAAACTTTAGGTGCTTGATTGATGTATACTTTCGTTTATTTTACAATTATTTATGAAGAGACATTTGCGTTTAGGTATACAAGTAGCTGGTTAACTTAAACAATTTTTTTTAGTCCTAGGATAGAATCCTAGACTCCTTCGGCACACACACAAGCGTTAACCATTGCTCGAGAGGTTACTTATGAAAATGATAAGTTAGTAATGCTTAACATTATTAAAATTTATAAATTAAGGGTCGTTTTTGAAGACTACAAATATATTCTAACATCCACAAATCAATATTCTATAAGTTTAGTTCAATAAATATTAAAAACGAAGATAAAACTGCTGGTCGCGTTTCGATCTCTATCAAATCAATTAATTACAGTTAGTTCAGTCTGACATATTTACACATCGCATGAAGGCACGAAGATTCCATCATTAATTTTCCCGATCACAATCACAATTACACGCGGCATTGACTGGCCCTTGAATGGCGACCCTCGTGTGGGATTCGTTCAAAGATTTTCCACTTTCGTTATATACATATGTCAACAGATACTTAGGTCTGGTAATATGCAATTTTGAGTCATGTAGTAGTCATTATTACGTTTCAATTTCACTTTCGAAACTGTGAATTTTGAAGATACTGAAAAATCGTTAGCTTTTCAGTGTGCTTTAATTTACTTTTGCCTGTATGTTTATGTGTAACCGACTCGTTTAGACTCGATTTTGATCTATTTTAAACGGATAGATTTAATTTGAACTTTGTATACTTATTAAAGATCGGCTTCATGACTTTAGGAACACTATTTCTCTGTATTGTCCATGTTACAAATTTGTTTTTAACGATCAAACGGTGACTCGATATTTTTTGCTCTAGTTACAGAGAGTGACGTGTTTTATGTGACATTATCTGAATAATCATGAAATAAGTCTTATAATCGTTGACTTATCGTTTTTATAATTATAACTGTTTCAAGGCCATTTTTAATGTTCTTGAATTCCACTTATACCTCCTGTATGATCATATCTAGATATTCTATCTTTAACTTTTAAGATAATTTCTACCTTAATGTACATAATTCAAAAGATGAAAACCGGAAACTGTTCTGCATTTGAATTTGATTTTTGTATCGGCGGTATTATTCAGGACACTGTTCTGTTACTTTTGACCATAGGTAATATTTGTATAGACTATGCTTATGACTAAACTAAAATGGCAAAATAACTACGAATATGAATCATGCGAAGGAATCATAAATAATAATCAAGTTACAATATAATTTTCTACAAAAAGGACACCTACGTCGCTGTTGTAAGGTCGGAGTGGACTACACTCCAGTGTCTAAAATTGGACCAAATAACAACAGTTTCATAAAACACAAAAATAATCAGGCCAATAAGTTGAAAACATCGGAGTTATGAATAAGAAAACAAAAAAACATAGGTCACAGGTTACAAACTCATAATAAAATTTATAATAATTTATAACCTGTGTCCATAACATTTATGCATCAAATAAACAATGCCAACTGCTTGTTATTATGTATGTATTTTCTTAAATTGGAAAACGTATGTATAAAAAGAGCATTCCATTTATATTCTAGCTATCCGCCCCGGCTTCGCTCGTGGTACATAAATGTTGCTTATAGCACTCGGGCATCATGTAGTGTACGTAAGTATAGACTGGAAATGTAATAAGCTGTTATTATACAATTCCTAGGAAATTTACGCAATTCTTGATATCGCTATAAAATTACGTTCCACCCATTTCCTAGGAAATCTATACATTTCCTACTCCATCAGAAAAAACTACTTATTTCAGTATAAAATACCTAAAAGATGAAAGTATTTTTAAATTTGGTTCAGTAGTTCCTCAGATTAACGTTCAAACACACAAACAAATCAACTGTTCAGCTTTAAGAATATCAAATTTAATAGTTTGTTTTGTATTTGTTTGTTATTTTGTGATTATAATACAGAAGGTAACATGAAAAATATTTAAGCTACCCTTATTCTTGTAATGACATAGAATAATTATTTTTATGAGGAAAAAAAATTAAGCAGTATTTTTAATAATTCCTGTTGAATTATATATTTATTTCGTATTATTGTAGGCTAAAAGTACGGTAATGTACCCAATTATTTTACAGTCCGTATCTTATCAAGTGATCTTATCGTACTGACGGTCATCGAGGTATGTACGATTTAACTGTTCACTTTTAAGTAAATACAGTTATTTGTTATTTGAATGATATTTATCGTTATTGGAAATAGTTTGTCATAGAAAAAATTGTTACCCACATTGAGGTCTGATGGGGCTAATGATAGGTTGAATTGACAATTTCAAAACAATCTCGACTTATATTATAAATGAGTATTTTCTTGTTTGACACAGTACTTCGAATATGTTAGCTGTGGAGGTAGGTAACTATGTATGTCCATCTCATCTTCACTACAAGTTTAGTACAAAGGTAGTTTGCGACCAGAGTAAGGACATACGATAGTATTTACACCAGAATTCCAAAGGATACGAGAACTATGGGGAGAAAATCTCGAAACTGTCTTTCTTATCCTATGACCATACTGGCAAAGTCGTGCTTGGTAAGCTACTTTGATAATCACACTATGCTAGTGTCTATCCTTTTTTGGGATATGAGACAATTGCATTTCACTTTTGTTTTTTTGATCCATTATTTAAGGGTTAGTTAATAGCGGCCTTTTAGCCTTACGTACCTTCTTAACGATTTTCCTTCAGGTGGGATAATGGTATATACAATTAACAACAGCATATAATCATCAGCTTTCTATGCAGTATTTTTGATGGGATCATATCTTGATACTCCTTATTACCTCGAGTAACTAACACAGTACAGCTTCATGAAAAATGCACGATAAATGAATATGCCATCGATCGAAAATGCCACAAATGAACCAAGAAAGTGACTTTAATGCATCTGCTCACCTGTCGTTTTCTCACTGCCTTCGATCGGACTTGACATACATAATACAAAAATAATACGGGCAAAAAGTGGGTGAAATTGTTACAATCAGATCATATATCATTTTCTTATAAAACAATGGTGGGGTGAGATTGCGCGTTTAATGGTCTACTAAAATAAAACTTTTAGATGAAAACATAAAATTTGAACATATTTATAGGTAGGTAAATATACTAAAATGAAGTAATAGTTTTTAAAGGAAAATTTATATTGTACAACAACAAAAATCAATAAATTGTAAGAGACAAGGTATAACCATTACCCCTTGTTTCAGAGCAGACTGGATTGGTCAAAGCCTCTACTATCTCAACTGCACAAGATAGCGCCGCACTACGAGAAATGGGTGAACAGCGCAGTGTATAGGAAATGTAGGCTCTTCTCCAGTCCGATTCTTGAGAGCTTGACGTATACTCCGTGGTACTTGGTCCCTGCGTTTTGGGTGCCCATCATATTGTACCTGATGTACACACAGTACTTCGAATATGTTATGTGTGGAGGTAGGTAAATACATGGAACTACTATTTTTAAAACTATTATTATTGTATGAGCAAAACTGTACATTTAGTCGTAGCATTTTATGCTATGCAGTTAGTCTTTGTTAGCAGTATGCATAGATTTTAAGTTCCTTATAGATCTCGACGCGTACAAATGGGGTTTTATTTCATAAGTGCTCATATCTGAAGGATAGACCATACAGAAAAGAAAAAAAGATAATTGAAACATTCAAAGAAGAGGTCACTTAGAGAGCGACCACGAGATTGAAATTTGCGAGATGAACAGGCGCACAAGCATGGCCGTAGCGAAGGCCATATAAGATTAAAGTTATTACAGGATAATGATCCTGTATCGTAAATGTACGATTTCAATAAATTACATCAGTCAGGATTATTCCTACAAGTATGTCAATACTACCTAGTCTTGCCATAAATATTGTAATAAAGAAAAAAGAAAATTGTTAACTGCAAATAACATTTATTACTT
>NC_052104.1:7925026-7934035 GCF_012273895.1 Zerene cesonia | reverse complement strand
GACAGATTCGAAATTCAAATGTAATATTTTTTTATAATTAAGTGTAACAGTATTTATGGCCAGACTAAGTATAACACTTCTATGATTTTTATTTAAATAAAGCAATTTCATCCGGAAGGTGGAGTTATTTCCATTTACAAGTGCAGGAAATTGCGAATAAATAATATTTGAAGAAATTTTTATTAGATATGGCTTTCCAAAGATGGTAAGCGATTTCCACCGACCATGACCATATGCAGAGGTAGAGCCGCTGCAAATAAATTGCCTGCTTTTAAGGGGAACAGGATGAGTAAAGGGTTGAAGATGGGAATAAAGGAATGGACTGGGAAGAGGGAGGAAATCGATACGGACCACCGTACGGACATACGTAGATCTTCTGTGGGGTGTGGTACTTCTCCTGTGCGAGCTGGCCCAATTCTAACCGAAGTGTATTCGACTCCCACACTCATAATTATTCGTGCGTTTCAAGAAATAAATGATCTTCTGTGTGATAAATAGTCTATATCTATCGAACCCAAACTTTAATGTCACAAATCAATATTATCAATTCATGTGTCGAATGAATCAGTCTACAACAAATATTTAACAGTTAGTCACACGTTATCGATAAATTATCTAAGATAACAGAGCGTATGTGAAATTTGTAACGTTTACGTAAAGCAAAAGATTATTATTTATATGTATGCTTACGTATTACAGCGAAGCGTATCTTGTGTAATGATATAGAAATATTGATAAATGCAATTTTCTTGAATAATAAATTAACATTTTTATTGAATTTAACGAGTCATACTACTAGTCGTCAAATACCTGAGACCTAGTTGTAGGTAGTTCCTACATAGGTACTACTAGTAATATACTACAAGTGGTCATAATAATTATATTAGCAATTAAGGCATACTAAACGTTGATTTCAGTGTTGAGTGTTTACCGGACACCTTTTGTGACTAATAAAATGTGTCTTGGTAACTCACTAAATAAATACCTTATTGTATATTATTTTTTATATAGAATAATATTGAATATATTATATTAGAATATTATTGAATATCTAATATATAAAATTCTCGTGTCACAGTTTTCGTTTCCATACTCCTCCGAAACGGCTTGACCGATTTTGATGAAATTTTTTGTGCTTATCCGGTATCTATGAGAATTGGCCAACATCTATTTTTCATACCCCTAAATGATAAGAGTAAGGCAGAACAGCGTTTGCCGGGTGCAGCTAGTATAATATAATATTGAAACTTGCATTGCTTCCTTCGTATTAAATAAACGTTTATAAAAGTGGGTTCTGGTTTTTTTTTAATTTATTTAGGTTTTCTATATAAAACAACGACGTCAACCCTATTCTTAACCAATGATAAGTAAACATCGTGAAATAAGACTGTTGGTTTGAAAGTTGACGCCACTGTATGAGAACGTGTAGGTATTACGAGTCTAAGAGGTAGCAGGTGGAAGGTGTTGGTATACAAAAAAAATTCACAATTTGTGAATATGAACTTGTAAAATACATACCTATATAGTTAAATATCGCTATAAAAAGGAAAAATTGCTGATAAATTGTTTTATCTTGATAAGATTCTTCTCTTAAGAACCTGACGCTCACGTGTAAAGCCACGCCTAGTGTAGTTTTATATTATCTGCGGCCACACTAATAACTGCGATAGAATTTAAATGTTATGAACCAAGCATAGTGCCCAACTTCTAAGTTGGAAGTAAGGATGGATGTTTTCAAACATGCGTATATAAAACATTATTTATGAAGAAGTCGACCATGCTTCGACACGAATTGAGGCAGCTCGCACAGGGGAAGTACCACACCCCCAGAGAAAACCGGCGTGAAATAGTAGCATGCTACTGGGCTTTGTACGGTGAGTGTGGGAGCCGGAGGCAAGTTTCCTTTTTCTCCTCTTCCCAGTCCATTCCTACGTTCCAGTCGCCAATCATTTCCATATCTATACCCCCTTGAAAGCGAGCAGCGCATTTGTAGAGCGAATCATCGAGTGAATCTTCGTTACGAACCTTAAGACTACCTCTCCGAATGTTCATAGGATGTGTTGGTCTCTAACCATCAAGAGTCGCAACCGGGCAACCGCCATTTCGGTTGCCCGGTTGCGGTAAAAAAAATTATTATGTTGTTTTATGTTTTTTTTGTGGACAATAATCTTCAGTTACAGAGAATATAACAAATGTTCGTTATATCCTTAAGGATGTAGAGACTATAAAATGACGCTCGTAATATTATCTCTTACGTATATTAATTATTTCCCTTTGTTTATTAGAAACGAACTAATGACTACTAATTAAATATTAGATTATAGCTTTATCTATACGAAATGACATTCGCAATAATGAGTAATTTTGTACAACCGAATTTGTTTATGTGTTTAATTACTATAATACGATTAACGTATCTTTTCAGATCAATGTCATGCAGATAGATTGATGATAGTGGAGTTTCTCTGGCACTTAGCATTTGGTTTCATAATCTGGACCTTTCTGGAATATTCTCTACATAGATGGGTGTTCCATTATGATCCAGGGTCGTCAATCATCATGATACAGATACATTTTCTGATACACGGGATGCATCACAAGGTATTATGCTATACATTTAAGAACGTGTGTAAAATCTATATGTTAAATACCAGCTGAAACAATAAACGTCACTTCGCGATATTTTTTTCCCGTCAATACCGGCTTTAGGATTATTTCTAAATTAAACAAGCTGCACGCCCCACTTCCTGGTAGTCATTTATGGTAATTAAAATAATACAAAATTCTCAATTAAATTATATCATAATTTGCAAATTTGATTAAAATTGGTCGAGTATCTACTCTATGGAGTACATAGTAGACAAACAACGTAATGTATATACAAATTAATTCTCGTGTCACAATGTTAGATAGCTTACTCCTCTGAAACGGCTTGGCCGATTCTCATGAAATTTTGTGTGCATATCGAGAGTATACGGGCCTCCGGCTCCCCCACTCACTGCATGTTATTTAACTATCTAACTTCTGCAAATGAATCATTTATTTTCTTCAGCTTTTTACCTACATGGATGTAAACATTGCAGGTGCCATTTGACGGGCTACGTCAAGTTTTCCCGCCAATTCCCGCGCTTGTGCTCACGTGTATTTTATATGCGCCAGTGAGGTTTTTTTTTGCGTATCCATTGATTAAATTAACTGGAGGTCTTATAGGTAAGAAAATCAAATAATTTTATATGCAGCAGAAGAAATTTTATTTGTTCTTAATAAGGCGTCATAAAAAGCCGTAAACATTTTCTTCTATTAAAAAATTGTGTACATCACCCGTTCATAATAGTTATGAATCTCGCGTCATAATCGATGTCCCGTTATCTAGTAGAAGTGAAGTCCTGTGTCGCCTTGAGGGGTGGGGGCAGATGATACAGATATATATATATATATATACAGAGTGACTGCCAGATGGAGACATTTCTTTTGTGATTCCCCACTGGGAATCGAACCTAGAATCTCTCGGTTATACGCTCACGCATTAACCACTGTACGAGAGACGCGTTCAGATCTTACCATTAATTCCATCTCTAGTAATCTTGGAAAGTGTTTGATGTAAACCTGCCTGCAATAAAATAACGTATCCCCGAAAAATGGAATTAAAAATAGTTAAAATTTTTGCTTATTTCGAAGTATTATTATTATTGAGGTCGCGTTTAAAACGACTGTGTCTAATGAAACGACGACAGGGCCTTAGCGGGCAAACTAATGATAACTCCTGAGTTCCTCATTAGTATGTCAACTTGCTAAGTGCCTTCCTTATTCAGCAAATAATAAGGAAAGCTGGCTACCATAATTTTATTTTATTAGCTGCACTTTACCTATATTATAATTTATAAATTTTAACAGAGAAAACGAAATAGAAATCTTTCATAAAATTTGTGAGCACATAAGTAGGCCATGTCTTATCCTCTGTTTTCACTGCCCACAGATCTCATTTATATCAACGAATGAAATGAATGAAACGGATTCAATCGGCTCTGTCGGTATATAGGGCTGCACGCTCACATGCGTACATATAATAAGCGATATAAAAATACGCGAATTGTCAAAAATGTATAGATTATACTAAAAAATAAATTGCTACGTTGCTTGAATAATTTGATAAAATAAGAATGACTTTATAAGCATGATTTTAAATCGTGAAGGGAAACGTTTAGTGGAATCTTTGTGATTTTTTTGCTATCATATCTAATTTGTAGAATTATGCTTTCAATACACTATCAAATTAGCATGTATCTTGAAGCGTTTCATACATTTTTTGTATTTTTTCTAAGTCAGTGCATCCTTGAAGGCATTACAAAACACGCTAATAATGCAGTCGTCTTAAAACATCCCATTTAAATCGTAGACTTGTTGATGATATTAACAATCAAAATGGACTAATAAGCTTCATATTTTATATCAATCGATACACAACTGTGCACTTATTCCAGGCTACCTGACGTATGATATGATTCACTTCTACGTTCACCACGGCACGCCGAGGGACGGCAGTTATCTGTACGCGATGAAGCGATATCACTCTAATCACCATTTCGTTAACCACGATAAAGGTATTTAATTAAAGTTTATAAGCGAGAAACGCTTAACGCTTAACGTTTTTGAAGAGGAGAATGCCGCATTTTCGCTTTCAAATTGTCTAAACTAGACCCAATTTAAGTGGGACCATATTATGGTAGGCTCCAGCTTTCATTATAAAAAACAAATCTTAATAATAGATTCAGCCAGTAAAAAGTTATGAGGTAACAAACACAAAAAGTAGAGTCACATTGATAACGTCCTTTTTTTTGAAGTCGGTGTAAATAGAAAATTATCTATATATCTACCTAAGTATTTGAATGTTATGCTACACAGTTTGTTAGTTAAAATGATATTGCTTTCTTTGCTATAGGTGTTTTAATTTGAAATTTTAATTTAAAATAAAAAGTATTTAATTTAAATAAGGACAAAAATCCTTCAAGAGCGAGTCGGATTGGAATGGTCACCTGTCGAATTTATGACTCGACGGTTGGCACTTTTTGCATAACTTTGATTTTTTATCATTTTAGTTGTCATAGCGGTAAGAAAAATACATAATCTCTGAAAATTTCAACTGTCTAACTATAACGGTTCTTGAGGTACAGCCTGGTAATAGACGGACGAACAGACAGACAGACAGACGAACAGCAAGATACTGAATCCTTAAAATATAAACTATATTTTTTGTATTGTTTTTAAATACATAATATTCCTATATATTATTAAGATAATTTAATTTAATTTGTTATAAATATGACATATATACATGACTAGTACAATATTCATAGGACTTTTATTTTTCAGCGTTCGGAATCAGCAGTAAAGCATGGGATCTGGCATTCAATACATTTGTTCAAGTGAAAAATTTAGGCATAAGTTTAAGATGGTAGTTTGTAAGTAGGTTCTAGCGAATGGTTATATTATAACAATGCATTATGCAGTTTATTTTCTAAAATCTTAATGTGGTTTCATAATGATGCCAATTACAGTATTTTTAATAGGAAAAAGTAATATATAAAAATAAATGAGATGGCGCTTATTTTTTTTAATTCATGAACAAATAAATAAGCATATATTTTGTATGAAATATCAAATATTAAAGAGGAAGCCATTCTTTACATCTCTGAATTACACACGTAAATGGTGTGACTTTTTTAAATTGTTTGCTAACGCTATGCACAACTCAATTGACATGAATGAAAATATTTTTCAGCCGAATTTTTTTAATTGAAATAAAACTAATTTCAAAATAACGCATATCGTAAAATTTGCAATGGATATTATTTTAATTGCTAATCATCATAGACATAAGATTTTAATTTCAAAATACACTCTTACTCAAAATACAAATTAACATTATTATTTTTAGTCACAATTAAATATATTAAATCACACAAATGCCATCTAGTCATTAACTTCTTATTAATTATTTAAACTGTATTATGTAAATACACGAATACTTCATTCAAACAAATCAATTCAAACATTTAATTAGCCTGAATATAGAATTGCATTATAATCTGTGGCCTTACTATTAACTATATAGAGGACTTCATGAACTGAAATCGTGTTTTACCACTTAATGATCCACTAGAGGAAATTCCAGAAACCACTGTGTACTGTGACATCTTAAAGCAGTATTAATACCAGTGTAGTAATAGACTATATACAGTAAAACTTGGTTAAGTGGGACCTGGATAAGTGAGAAACCTCTGTAACTGGAACTCATGCTGAGGTCCCAACACTTTGGCACTGAATTACCTCTGTTAGTGGGACGAGGTAAACCTCTATATCTGGGATTTGTTCTTTCGATTTATCATCATAGATACCTCTATAATTGAGACAGCGAGTAAATTTTATATGCATAAACCTCTGTAACTGAGATAACATTGTTTGTTTACTCATTCTTATTCTACCCACACATTCCACACGCAATTCCAAGTACGTAAGTACAAATTTTGACCTTCAATTACCTTCAGTTTTAGTTTCGCTTTACTATCATACAAATGTTTATTTGAAAAATGTCAAAACGAAAGCTACAATCGTTATCATTACGTGAAAAACTGAAGTTAATATCCGTTTATGAAAGTGGGAAGACACGCGAAGAGACCTCTATTAATGGAACCCTCTGTAAATGAGACAGATATTTATTTATACCTGTATATCTGAGACACTGGGTAAGTGGAATACCTCTATAAGTGAAACGACATTGCAGGTCCCTTGATGTCTCACTTAACCAGGTTTCACTGTAGGTCGTTTTAGAGACTTCATTGTAACTACCTCGAAATACCGAAAAAAGTGTGTTGAAAATTATACCGAATCATAATTTATTATTGATGGTAAACGATTGGAGGTTGATTTTTTTATTTATTTTTTTAGTTCATATATATTTTCATATATATGAAAAAATATATGTACATCAATATAATTACAGTTCAAATAGAATTAATATTATGCGCCTTCGAATCCGTGACCAAGCAAATAAGGATATAATAGAAACTAAAAATCTGATTTTGATTAAACATTATGTTTTACTACATAATTGTATCAATAACTGTTCCTTATTATTGTACATTTGTCTCCTTTCTGTAACATACATTCATGTGTTCATAGTCCTCACTAGGGTATAGATTATGAGAATAAATATTGACATAATTTTATGTTAAGTATTGCTCTCTTTTATTTAGATTTAGTTCAATCGAACCTTACCTACATCACAGCAGAAACAATTGTCATCGTCCAAGTGCCATTGTTTTTATTCAATAAAATGTTATTTAAGTATGTGGTTTTTATTGTCTTTATTTTTAAGTATTGTAGTAACTATTGTAGTATGACATGTTAAGAATTAAAATGTCTTACAGCTAATATATTATTGTACACTAGGTTAAACTGGCGGCTTTACTGTTTTTTCGGCTGATAATCATAACCCCGACGAGTACAATCTGGAGGTCTTCAAAACTAGAGTCAAGAGGTACCTTCTAGGGAAGCGCGTTACAGCCTAGATCACATCTCAGCTTACCATCAGGCGAGATCGTGGTCAAGCGTTACCCTATTATAGATAAAAAAAAACATTTTTAGGGCAAAAATTATCTATCTGCATGTCAAAGTTGGATTATGAGTATCATTAAGGTACAAATGTCATCACGTGTATGGATCAATACAAAAAATCAGATTTATATTAGTAGGTAGGATTTTATAAAACTTTGACATAGATATAAGTATGGCACCTGTGGCATTGAAGGTCTCAAACGGGAGGAAAGATTTCAACACGGTTTTATTTCATTGGAAAGCCAATTTCCGTTTTCGTAGCAATGTTTGATGAAAGTCAGTCAAAGATCCTTCAAAATGGGTATGTGTATGTGATGCATAATATAATAATATTTTATGTGAAGCACTGAATCAGATTAATACAATCAAAGATAAAGGATTGGGAAAGAACAGGTGATGCCATGGACATGTAAATTTCTTGTAATTATCGCAATAGGAATACGTGACTTGATAAGATGCAGCTCCATTGCTATACAACAATCCAAATATTTTAATACCATAACACAGTCGCGTATTATCAAAATCGTATATTTCGGACCACAACAAAAGAAAACGTTTATTTATTTCTCCGTAATTTGGAATAGGAATACTTTTTTTAATTCGTCACTATATTGTCATGTAGGAGTGTAGTTTGGAGACGCTTGCATATTTATTTATTCTTTTTTATTCAGTGCAACAATGAAATCTATACGAACATTTTTGTTTTTTAATTGCGTGTTTGGTTTTCTTTTCTTCTGTGCCAGTGTCAGTGGTTGTATAAACTGTGGTTTGGAGGGATTGCTTGATGACGTGTTTGCAGACGTATGCGAAGTGTGTCCTTTACTGGCCAGCACAACTTTGAAATTAAAGGAACTATTCGTTTCTAGCTCTGAAGGTAGGTGTTATGGTAATATAGAATTCTGGACCCTATCATTTAACACTTATAGTCAAGAATGCTTTAGCAAATGATACAGAACTCAGAAAACACCTGTTTATTTCGAATTTTTATGTATTAGACACAGAATGTATATATATATATATATATATATATATATATATATATATATATATATATATATATATATACAAATTTAGTGCATTATGTGAACGTAACATACATTCAAAAAATTTAATGTTGGTTAACAATGTCTTATAAGCGGTAGATGTATTTCTTTAATGCTTAAGTAGCAGTTGAGAAAACACAAAGTATTGGTGACACAATTAATTATAAATAATAAAATACATTTCATTTATATATTCTATCTGTTAGATCTTTAAGCTGCAACAATCTGGTAAACACACCCTCGGTAATTCACACCGTTTCTGTATTAATAAAGCTTTATTTATTTATTTATTTATTTATTTATTTATTTATTTATTTACACTTTAATGTACAATACTATGTGTAGTTAACAA